>NC_080547.1:22764550-23064550 GCF_028640845.1 Ahaetulla prasina | reverse complement strand
CTGACCAATGGTGATCTTGTCAGCGCCAATTGCTTTTAAGTGCTTGCCTAGGTCTTTAGGCACAGCTCCCAGTGTGCTGAGTACCACTGGAACCACCTGCACTGGTTTATGCCAGAGTCTCTGCAATTCGATTCTCAAATCTTGATATCTGGTGACTTTTTCAAGTTATTTCTCATCAATTCTGCTGTCACCAGGTATAGCAATGTCGACTATCCACACTTTTTTCTTTTCCACAATCGTGATATCCGGGGTATTGTGTTCCAAAACTTTATCAGTCTGTATTCGGAAATCCCACAGTAGTTTTGCATGCTCATTTTCAATCACTTTTTCAGGCTTATGATCCCACCAGTTTTTTGCTACAGGCAGATGGTAGTTGTGACACAAGTTCCAGTGGACCATCTGAGTGACTGTGTTGTGACATTGTTTGTAGTCGGTCTGAGCTATTGTCTTACAACAGCTCAGTATGTGATCAATGGTAATTATTATTATTATTATTATTATTATTATTATTATTATTATTATTATTATTATTATTATTATTATTATTATTATATATAAAGGGAACGTTTCATGCAAAGATGGGCTGTCAGGGTTCCAAATAACACCCCCAAAGAAATCAAACTCTGATGCTTGCAATTCCTCAAAGCTAACTTTTATTAGAGCTGTCAAGATCAGCTCTTGTATGAAAAGTCCTTTTAGGTTCTCAAACACCCTTTGGCACTCCATAGTCCAGGCAATAGGCTGCGACGGCTTCAGCTTCACTGCTGGGGACCCCGTTTTCAACAGTTCAGTTAGGGGTAGAGTCACCTTAACGAACACTGAGAAGAATTGCCTATAGAAGTTGACAAAGCTCAGGAAGCTTTGAAGCTGTCTTTGGGTGCATGGGGGCTGCCTGTCTAAAATGGCCCAAACTTTGCTGGGATCCATTTCTATGCCTTCGCTGGAAATTTGGTAGCCTAAGTAGTCCAGCGAAGTTTTGTGAAACTCGCACTTTGACAGCTTTGCGTAGAGATTGGTGGCAAGCAGTTTTTTCAGCACTTGTCAGATGAGTTTTACATGTTCCTCCAGCATTTTACTGAATATAAGAATGTCATTCAAGTAGACCAAAACCCCCTTGTATAGGTGATCATGCAGAATCTCGTTAATGAACTACATGAAATGGCGGGGGCCTCTTACAGTCGGAATGGCATCACCTTGAACTGGAAGCTGCCAAGCGAGCAGTTGAAATGCAGTCTTCCACTCATCCCCCTCCCTAATCCTTATGCAGTAGTAGGCTTCCCATAAGTCCATCTTGGTGAACACCTTGTCCTTGGTTGAGCATGTCCTTCATAACGGGTAGGGGGTAGGTGTTCTCCACCAATTGATTCCATGAAAAAAATTTCTTTAAAAATTGCCCAGGGTGCCCAGGATTACGGGGTCTGCCATTTTTGGGGCGACTATGAACTGGAGGAGTTCTTTGTGGCACCCCAGTTCTAATCTGATGAGCTCCGTGAGTCAGGTGGCTGGGGCCCTGCCAATTAGCAAATCATCCACTTGTTGAAACTGGTGGGCTGGTGTAGGGGATGCTTGTGTATGCCTAGTTGCTCGACTATGTGGGGGCTGATTAGGAATCGTGTGCAGCCTGTATCTATGACTGCCTCCACTTCCCCATGGGGGCCATTAGAGTGATCTTAAGGGCAAAGGGACAGATGGTTCCACTCACCGTTGCGTCATCTTCACTGCTGCTTTCCCCCAGAGAGGGGGGAGGAGATTCTTCAGCTGGGCTCTTTTCTGATTCTGTGGGCTGGACAGGGCTCTGCATCATTGGCTTAGCACTCTGTCCCCTGTCCAGTGACTTCATGGGGTTCTCTTCGGCCCAGCCTGTGCAGGGCTCTTCACTTGGGGGACGGGTGCTGGCACCAAGCGTTAGGATGCCTGATGGCCTTGTTGACTGCACCGATAGCACTTGATGGTCCCGGGTTTCACAGCCGGCGGCTCCTCAGGTTTCTTTGGCAGCGTGCAGCAGCTGAGGGCCTGTTTGGCTGGTCTCTCTGCAATCAGGTTTTTTGGGGGGTGGAGGTCCAAATCCAGTGCTACCGTGTTCTCATACCATGCCTGTATTCAGTTCGGAGTCCCTCTTATGCTGCAGGCCTGATTCAGGTTTTTGAAAGTGTGGATCACCGGTCTCTCTGGCCAGTCTCTTAGCTTCCCAGCAAGTCTCCAAAATTCCCACACTAGCTCCTTGGCAGGCCTTCCAGCCTGCTTTAGCATGGTGATTTGGGACTCCACTTCCTCTTGCTGGGTGATGTTGCTGAACCTCACTCTCATCAGCTGGACGAACTTGTCTGTGTCATCTAGCGCTGATGCCCCTTCATTGTAGAGTTCAGCTATCCACTCTGATGCCTCCTGTTGTGTCTTGCCCGCTCTCACCACAGCCGGGGTCTGCTTATCTGCTTCCGAACGCTGAAGAATGTCCTCCAGGCCCCAGCCCTGGCTTCATGCCCAGACAGGCTGAGGAGGGTGCATCTCCTGGCCCCAGCCCTGGCTCCATGCCCAAGCAGGCTGCAGAGGAGGGAGCACCCCCCGTCCCCAGCCCTGGCTCCATGCCCAGGCAAACGGAGCAGCTAGACCCCTCCTCCTCCTCCACAGCATGTGAGCCTGAGGAAAGTTTATTTCCAACAGCTGCTGATTGGAGTGACCCTCGCATCAGAAGACTGGATAGGCGGAGGCAACAGAAGGAAGGGAGGGGCAGGCCTTAATGAGTGCTGAGTCATGGAGCCACACCCCATGGCCTATAAAAAGGATCTGCTTTCTGGCAGTCTCTGAGTCAGGCAAAGTCAAATTTATCTTGCTGAAGTCACTTTCTGGTCTCCTGCCTGCTCTGAGGACTTTGCTAGGACTTTGGGCAGAGCTGCAGAGGCAAGCCTGATTCGGATTTCCCTGACCCGGCCGTCAGCGGAGGAGTGGGACACGATACCTCCTCCTCATTCATGCCCTCTGTGATGGCTGAAATCAACTCCCGGTCAGAGGGGTACTGGTTCCCCTATCGATCGATATGGGCCCAGACCCAGTTCAGGAAATGCGCCAGCTTCCCCAGGATCCCATCAAAAGTTGCTCGGAAGGAGGAGGCACCACAGCAGGTGCAAGCTGCTGGTCAAGTCCTTGCTGCGAGAATTGCATCTGTGGTGGCATCCACTGGCACTGCACCTGCCCCTGGCCTCGGTAGTAAACCCACCTGGAAGGGATCTGGTTCACTGGTGGGAATCCCATTCCGGGTGGTGGTTGCAGACCTGACAGGGTCCTGTCCACAGGCAGCTGGACGGGGACTCCATGACCTGCTCGGCTGGTTGGAATGGTGGTCATCCCAGGGCACCGGGGATCCACAGTTGGGCTGGCATGCCAAATCAGGCTGGGCATCGAGTGATTTGGAACCGAGTGGTAAAGGTGGCCATTCCGGTTTCTTGATCCGTGGGACCTTGGCTCAGGAAAGTGGAAGTTGGTTGTGCCAGAGTCCACCCCATTGGCCTCAAGCTGAAGTGCTGGGGCATCCCACTTACTTTGAGGCGACCCAGATTATTGGGGGCAATAAGTTGACTTTGTATATAATATACAAATGGATGAAGACTATTGCTTGACATAGTGTAAGCCACCCTGAGTCTTCGGAGAAGGGCGGGATATAAATGCAAATTTAAAAAAAACTGCATCCAGAAGGCCAGCCAGGGATTGACTGCACGGTGGCGACGGGAGTCCCCATTCTTTGGAATGCTGGCAGCGCGGTGGTTGTGGCAATTCCCATCGCGGCTCCCACATCGCTCCGTGAATTGGGTGCCCCCACTGGGTGAGGCCATGTCCTGCCACAAGCTCCACTTCGGCGGCTGCTCCTTAGGTCGGGCACCCATCTGGCTTGCAGCGGCCTTTATTGCTTCTTCCATCTCCTGAGAGGAAGAGAAGAAAGTCCCAGTAACAGCTGCCTGTTTCTCCCTCCACAGGTTTCTTCTTCTCCTCCATCTTCCTTGAGTCGTCATGTCATCTGGGATCGCGTCAGGACCCCGAACAGCTCCTCAAGGTTCGAGGAAGCTGTTTTGAATTGAAGGGAGATTCGGGTTAATGTCAGGGTTCCAAATAACACTCCCAAAGAAATCAAACTCCGAGGATTGTGATTCCTCAAAGCTAACTTTTATTAGAGATGTCATGTTGGCACATCTGGGAAAACCCGAATCTGGGAGCTTCCGGGTTTTCCTTACCCAAAAGAAAAATCAAGACCTTGCTCACTTCTCTTACATGTCCACCACTGCTCCAATCAGTTCCTTTGTGTACAGAAGACAACCTCCACTTTCTTCTCTGCACAGCTGTCAGACACCATGGCCTTGAACTTCTCTACAAAGCTTTGTTATGGCTAATTCTACTATGGATGAAACCTCACTCACTTCACACCAAAACTATACCCCTATGTAATGTTCTGGCCCACTCCATTTCATTTTATTGCCTAAGAAATAAATACACTTGGTCTTCTCCTGATTTTAATGTAACAGCAGAAATTCCTGGAGAATTGGTTGGTTGACCCAATGACTGATGTAATGATTCTTCTTAGATAGTTCAATCAACCATCAACACCCCACAGATTTCAGCTCTTATATTAAGATATATTAAGATAAGCCTCGGTGGCTCAGACTGGTAAGACAGTCTGTTATTAACACAGCTGCCTGCAATTACTGCAAGTTCTAGTCCCACCAGGCCCAAGGTTGACTCAGCCTTCCATCCTTTATAAGGTAGGTAAAATGAGGTCCCAGATTGTTGGGGGCAATAAGTTGACTTTGTATATAAATATACAAATAAGATGAAGACTATTGCTAACATAGTGTAAGCCACCCTGAGTCTTCGGAGAAGGGCGGGATATAAATGCAAATAAAAAAAAAGAAAGAATTGATCATTGATTTCTTACTTGATATTCTCTTCACTAGAATTTGAAGAAGCAGATAGAAAAAGCATTGACACTCTTGAAGTTTGCTTTGGAGAAGATTCCTGACCCATACACTCACAAGAAAACAAATGGAGTTTTCTCTTGAGCACAAATACTAGCTTGACTCCTACTTCAGATTCCTGGAAAGACCTAGAAGATTCCAATGTTGCAAAAGATGGAAAGAAAGAGAAGAGGACAGCTAACATCAAGGCAGATATACTCAGCTATAGTAGCAATGAGTATATACCACTGGAAAACCTGAAAGACCAAGTTAGAGAGAGATCATCAGAAAAAAAGTGCTTGCTCAAAGTCAATGCCAACTTTGTGGCATACAATCAATCAATCACTATTCACTAGAGTTCTCCATAATTTGTGACATTACAATATGTTAAATTTCATATGAGTGAAAGTTCATCCATAAGTACATTGCATACGCCAGTGGTTCTCAAACTTTCTTCCCCATGGACCCCCTTTTTGGACCATGGCCACGGTCCCCCAAGACCTAACAATTAGATCATAACATTTCTTCAAGTCTTCATGAACCCCCAGGAACAACACCACGGACCCCCCCCCCCCGGCAAGGCTCTGCGGATCACAGGAGGTTGGTCTCACAGATTGAGAACCACTGCCATATGCTATTAATGTTCCCTAGACCCAAAGAAAGGTGTCTTGTTAAAATCAGCCAGTTGTAGCATAAAGATTTTCTGAAGCAGACATAATTTCCAGATAACAACAAATAAAATTTATCTGATCATGGTAGCTCTTTTTACTATCATTTTTGTTGCACCTAGTGTTTTTCTGGAGAACTATGAGAAATCATCCAGTAATGGTTTAAAGGCACTAGAAGATTAAATTAAAGATTTCAATTGATTGGTTTTTTTTAGCTTGAGGGTGGGGTGGTTAAGGATAAAGAGATGAATAGAAGGCTTAAATCTAAAATTTGAAATTGTGCTCCAAAGGCTGAATATCTGCAGTATTCATAGCTCTACAAGTAGAATGTATCATAAGATCATGGGCTTCAAACACAAAAGCTATCCTAAGAAAAGTGAAAAAGTGCCCCCTCAATGCCCAGCAACATAAAATAAGTACTAGAAACCACACAAAAAATATGATTGCAAACTTCCGCTTGTAATCTTGTTGTATGGCATGAGAAACTTCAGAATCCTTCAGAATCAGTAGAGCTACCTACTGATTAAAAATATGTATATTATTGAAAAGATGAAGACGGGGCCAACCTGAAGGGTGTTCTGCAATTAACACAAGATTCTATTCTTACCTAAATAGATTTTTAGGCTAAAACACTCTGATGTATGACCAGCCCAACAGAACTCGTATGGCTTATAACATTTCCCAGTAGTTCTTGACTTGCTGCATTGGAAACACCAGATGGCATTTGCTGCAAAACAAGATTGGGAGGGGGGGGTCATTGGAATTGGGTGTGTAAGAATATTAAAAGCTATGAAATCAAAGGATGTGTAAAGGATTGTTAACTACAGATAGTCCTCTAATTACAACAGTTTATTTAGTGACCGTTCAAAGTTTCAACGGCACTGTAAAAAGTGACTTATGACCATTTTTCACACTTATGACTGTTGGGGCATCCCCATGGCCACATGATCAAAATGCAGATGCTTGGTCCTGACTATGAAGACTATTGCTAACATAGTGTAAGCTGCCCTGAGTCTTCGGAGAAGGGCGGGATATAAATGCAAATATGCTGGAAATGTAAAAATAAAGAGGGAACATATTACCATATGTGGTGGTCTTGCCCCGAAGCACGTAAATATTGGTTAAAAATTAAAAAGTGGCTACAAGAAATCACAAATGAACAATTGGATCTAGAACCTGAACTTTTTTTATTTTTATTGGGGATCTTTAAAAAAAAATACGTGAAGAGTATAAAATATTTAATACTACATATATTAACTGCTGCTAGGATGGCCTTTGCTCAATGTTGGAAACAGCCATGTGTGCCCACAGAGAGACTTATTGTACAAAAGATTATGAATTGCGCAGAAATGGACAAACTAACTTTGAGTCTGAAGGATAAGGAGACATCAGTATTTTATGGTATATGGGAACGGTGGTATGGATGGATGGAAAGGAGATAGGAATATTTAGTTACTAAACATAATCAATAGATAAAATAAGAACACAAATATGTATAATTTAATGTTTGTCATTATTGCATGGATTATTATTAGATGAAAAACACCACAAATAAGCTGTTAAATGATATAAGCCTTTTTTTCCCTTTTTTTTATGCTTTTAATGTAAAAAAGTTTAATAAAGTTTAATAATAATAAAAAAAAAATTATGAGGGTTGCAATGTCCCAGGGTCATGTGATCCTCTTTTGCAACCTTCTGACAAGCAAAGTCGATGGGGAAGCCAGATTCATTTAACAACCAGGTTACTAATTTATCAACTGCAGTGATTCACTTAACAGCTGAGGCAAGAAAGGCCATCAAATGTAGCAAAAACTCACTTAACAACGGTCTCACTTAGCAACAGAAGTTCTGAGCTCAGTTGTGGTCATAAGTCCTATACCTACCTATACTGATTTGTAAAATGCTTTGATAATATTTCAAAACCTGAAATATTTTCTCCACCTTTTTCTTTTTGCAAAATTTTTATTTTTCCATAATAATTCCCACAATTTGACCAGTGTACAATACAATCACTTATCCAACAATCAGTCCTATACTCAAATTATACTCAGTCAGGGCTGCTCGACTGCCACTCCCCCCTTTAATCCTTTCTTCCCTTCTCATCCTTCTTAAACTTCCCCCACCACCTTCTCCTCGCTTTCCTACTTCCCCTCCTCTTTCCCACTTCTCACTACCATCCTTTCTAACCCTCTATCTTCTCCTTCTTCTCCTCCTCCTATCCTTTCTTCTCCCTCCCTTCTTTCCTCCCTACCCACCTGCCTACCTACTTTCTTCCTTCTTTACTCCTCTTTCCTTACCCTTTCCCTTCGGGAGTGTTTGCCGAGCAGTCCCGACATTACACCATTCCAACTTGTTTAATTCTACCATTATTCCTGTACAATGGCAACCAATCAATTTATAATCTTCCCCTTCCCCCCCATTTCCCCCCTCCCCCCGAGACTTCCCAGAACAGAATACAGGGTATAGTAACTAACAAACATAATCTAAAATATAACATAAAACATATTCCATTTCACACCATCACACTATCAATTCCCTTCTTTCTTAAACTAATACATAGTAATTCCTAATTTCACTCAAAAACTAATTGATATTTTTTAATCTGATACTTATTTTGAATATAATCAATCCACTTCCTCCATTCCAAAATATATTTTTCTTGTGTACAGTCTTTCAAGTAGGCAGAAATTTTTGCCATTTCCACCTTTTCTACAGCAGTTGACATTTAAAGACTTACCAGCGGATATGATGAAAAGCATGCAGAACACATAATTCAGTAGTCTGCTCATCATCCCTTGGTGTTGCTTGCGTTCAAGAGCAATCACAGCTCTGACTTTAATGAATGGAAAATAATAATAGTAATAACATCAGACCACAATGGAATGGGATGGGGGGGAAAGAAGCTATCATGATTTTGGGGAAGCTACAATGATTTGGGGGATCTTCAACTTACCTGACGACTGACTTGTAGTTGGTGCAGGTAATGACAAGTCATCATACGTTCTGCAAGGGAAAATGCATTGCCACCTCATCTAATTGTTCCCACTTAGCAACTTCCACATTGAATCTCCAGTGAAGTCCTAATAAAGCAATTAAGATCTCAGAAAGATCATAATGATTTGATTAGAACTAGATGAGCCAAAGGTTGCATGTTTTCTTCTTAGATTCTCCCACTTTGGGTACGTTGTGATAGGCACACAGTGTGGTATCTCGACGTAGGCAGGGCTGACTCTAAATACGTAGCTCTGGGGAGGTATGATAACATCAACACCCAGATGCAAAAGGTTTGGTATTTTTACTAACCAGAATCACTGTTATTGGGAAACAGCGAGAGTCACCTTGCAGCAAAATGGGAGGCAAACAAATTTAATAATAAACAAACAAAACTCAACATTTATTAACATAGAGGGACATAATGTGATTTGGGAGGGTGAAGTCTGCAGAAGCCAGGATTTTCCATATGTCTAATGGAGACTCTCAGTCATCCAGGTCATGGTTGTCCCGAAGACACTTTTTCAAGAGGCAACTGGACAAACAAACTCTGCCCGCATCTTGAACAAGCACCTTTGATACAACATTTTTCCATAGTTTGCTACTTTGCTTGTATTGGATGAGCTACTCGGGATTTTTTTTTTTGGTGGGGAGGGGGGGAAGCTTCTTAAATCTGTTTCATTCAAATTAACAATTGAAAGCTGCAATAAATGTCCCCTATGGACTAAGGCAAATCTGGTTATTTTACAGCTCCTGCACCATATCTGGCCCTTTGGCTGGTCTCTGTCGCCTACATGAGGTCAATTAGAAACAGCACTTAGATTGATATACTGCTTCATAGTGCTTTATAGCCCTCTCTAAGCAGTTTACAGAGTCAGCATATTGTGTCAGGCCCTGCCTCTTCTCCTTTCCCAAGAACGTATAGACTCTTGAAACAAAAGAACCTATTTCAAAAGGAACCTTTTATAGAGAAGAAGTGATAGCAGGAGAGGCGAAGCAGACTCTCAAATTCCCTCCCAAACTATACACTTAGAAATAGGGCTTTAGAATCCCTCCCTCCCGTCCCAATGTGGGTTTAGCCAATCCACAGGTGTGGAGATGTTTATGGTAACAGCCATCTTGAGAAACAGATAAGGAGCCATTCCCAGGATCTTCTTCCACTTTCAGCAAACTGAAACAATCCACAGGGCGCTTAGACACCAGGAAAAAGGTTATAAAAATAACAGCTTATCCCCATGCTCCCCTCCATTTGAATGATCTGACATGCTGCCCTCCTTAGAAAAAAGACAGATCCACCTGTAAGAGATAAAGAAAGAGGGCCATTATAGTATTTTAGCAAGGTTTGTGTGGGTATTGAGTGTGGAATTTCTTTAAGAGTGTGGGCATGATAATGTGTTTTATGTCCATCCACTCATTTGGGAAGGGCGTAGGTGTTTCCATGCTACTAGGTATTAGGTTTTTCCTCAATGGATTCTAGAATCAAGGATGTCTTTGATTTCAAAATGTTGCTCACCCTCAACTATTATGTGTATGGGTGGTGCAGAGGTTTGAGGTCTAAGTGGGGATGTGACTTCTCTTTTAAGCAGGCTAATGTGAAAGACTGGGTATATTTGTCTGAGTGGTTTGGGGAGTGCTAATTCTACTGTCACTGGGTTGATGATCCTAGTGATTGGAAATGGTCCCACAAATTTTGGCCCTTATTTCTTTGAGGGTTGTAGTATTTGCAAGAATTTTGTGGATAAGTATACTCTGTTACCTATTTGGAAAGGTTTTGGTTGTGTTCTTTTCTTGTCTGCTTGGCGTTTAAATGTTTCTCTAGCATCTTCTCCAGTGCTAATTTGACTATAGGCCAAGTGTTTTGTAGGGTTTCCATCCATTCCTTCAGGGAAGAGATGGTGAGTGTTTCCATCAGTAGTTCTGGCATGGGAGTGAAATCCTGGTCTGTGGCTACTTTAAAAGGGGTGTAGCCTGTACTAGAATCTATGCAGTTGTTGAATGCCACCTCTGCAAAAAGTAATAGTTCAAAATGCACAGGTACCGTATATGTGGTACCTTGCTCAATAGTAGCAACTGTGAGAGGGATCTTGGAGTCCTAGTGGACAACCATTTAGATATGAGCCAGCAGTGTGCAGCAGCTGCCAAAAAAGCCAACACAATTCTGGGCTGCATAAACAGAGGGATAGAATCAAGATCATGTGAAGTGTTAGTGCCACTTTATAATGCCTTAGTAAGGCCACACGTGGAACACTGCATTCAGTTTTGGTCGCCACGATGTAAAAAATATATTGAGACTCTAGAAAGAGTGCAGAGAAGAGCAACAAAGATAATTAGGGGACTGGAGGCTAAAACATATGAAGAACGGTTGCAGGAACTCGGTATGTCTAGTTTAATGAAAAGAAGGACTAGGGGAGACATGATAGCAGTGTTTCAATATCTCAGGGTCTGCCACAAAGAAGAGGGAGTCAAGCTATTCTCCAAAGCACCTGAAGGCAGGACAAGCAGCAATGTGTGGAAACTAATCAAGGAGAGAAGCAACTTAGAACTAAGGAGAAATTTCCTGACAGTTAGAACAATCAATAAGTGGAATGACTTGCCTGCAGAAGTTGTGAATGCTCCAACACTGGAAATTTTTAAGAAAATGTTGGATAGCCATTTGTCTAAAATGGTGTAAGGTTTCCTGCCTGGGCAGGGGGTTGGACTAGAAGACCTCTAAGGTCCAACTCTGTTATTATGTTATATTATGATAATCCAGTTATCTTGTTGATAATTAAGAAAACACCTTAAATATTGCTCTAACACCCCGTTCGTTTTTTTCACAGCCCCCATTGGTCATCAGATGATGGGAGGAGCTTAAGTCTTGGGCGGTGCCAAGTAGTGTTAGGAATGCCTTGCAAAATTTTGATGTGAATTGGACCTCCCCCCTCCATCAGAAATGATTTTCTGTGGAGCTCCATGCAAACGATAAATGTGTATCAGGAATGATTTTGCTAAGGCTTTGGCTGTTGGGATCTTTTGACAAGGAATGAAATGAGCTTGTTTATAAAATAGGTCTGTTATGACCCAAATAAAAGTGTTCCCTGTGCTCTCTGGCAATTCTACTATAAAATCCATAGAGATCTCTCTCCAGGATGCTGAAGGTTCAGCTATCATTTGTAACAGTCCTGAGGTTTTCCCTTGCTGTCTCTTTGCTGCAGCGCAAATAGGAAAAATAGCCACATAGTTTTCGATGCCCTTTTTCAGTGATGGCCATCAGAATTGTCTTTTGATGAGGTGCAATGTTTTGACAAATCCAAAGTGACAGTTTAGAGTCGTGGTAGCGTTTCATAAGTCCAATCTTTGGCTGGCTGGCACATATAACTTTCCTCCCACCCATGCTAAATCGTCTTTGATGAGCAGAGGTTTCTGTGGTTGCTACTTTATCTTGAAGGAGTGGTCTGATTACCTCAGGCTTTGTGCTGCTGTATTGCAGATTCCTTGATAGGGCATCTGCTAAGAAGTTTCTCTCCCACCCCATCCCAGGTCGATACTTAAGGGTAAAGTCAAACCGTTTGAAATATTGAGCCCACCTGACTTGTTTTGGGGAGAGTTTCCTTGGGGTTTTTAGAGCTTTTTCATGATCAGTCCAGAGTTCAAAAGGGATCTTACTTCCCTTTAAGAATTGTCTCCACGTGATGGGTGTCCAGCAAACTGCATAGGCTTCCTTTTCCCAGATAGGGAAACTTTGCTCACTTTCTGTTAGTTTTTTGGACATGTTGGTGCAGGGTTGCAGCTGTCCCTGCTCATTTGTTTGCAAAAGGATTGCCCCTATTGCCACATCACTTGCATCTGCTTGGATTTCAAACGGTTTCTCTGGGTCTGGGTGTTTTAAAACTGGTTCAGCAGAAAAAAGCCGTTGAGTTTCTCAAATGCCATTTCCCAGTTACCACTTGGTGTTGTGTCTGCGCCCAGAGCTGGGCCCCCTGTCAGAAAATGACTTGGAAAGTGAGGGGGAAGGGCCATCAGGACTTACCTTGGGAGCACCGGCTTCCCTGGCTCAGCTCCAGGAGCCAGAAACAGGCCAGGTGGAGGAGATAATGAGGCCTCCGTCCCCTGACTCTTCCCCAGGGGTGGGGCAGGCCTAGGAAGTGCTGAGTCATGGAGCCACACCCCACAGGATATAAAACCAGTGAGGGATGCTATGCCTCTTCGTAGCAGGCAAAGGGTAACAGCAGGCGGTCTCGTAAGTACCCGGGTCCTAAGCCATGGAGCGCTTTAAAGATAGTTACCAAAATCTTGAAGCGCACCCGAAAGACCACAGGAAGCCAGTGCAAGCTACGGAGCAGCGATGTCACGTGGGAGCCACGAGCGGCTCCCGTTACTACTCACGCAGCCGCATTCTGGACTAACTGCAGCCTCCGGGTGCACCTCAAGGGCAGCCCCATGTAGAGAGCATTGCAATAATCCAGCCTAGGCGTAACCAGGCGTGGTGACCGTGCATAAGGCATCCCGGTCAAGGAAGGGGCGCAACTGGCGAACCAGGCGAACCTGGTAAAGGCCCTCCTGGCGACAGCCGCCAGGTGTTCATCAAAGACAGCCGTCCATCCAGGAGGCGCCCAAGTTGCGAACCACCTCCTTTGGGGCCACTAACTCGCCCCAACAGTCAGCTGCGGATGCAGCTGACTGTACCGGGATGCCGCATCCACAGCCACTCCGTCTTGGAGGATTGAGCTTGAGTCTGTTTCTCCCCATCCAGACCCGTACAGCTTCCAGGCACGGGACAGCACTTGACCGCTTCGTTGGGGTGGTCCGGGTGGAGAAGTACAGCTGAGTATCATCAGCGTACAGATGATAACTCACCCCGAACCCACTGATGACCTCACCCAGCGGTTTCATATAGATGTTGAACAGGGTAGGCGAGAGAATCGACCCCTGAGGCACCCCACAAGTGAGGCGCCTCGAGGACGACCACTGCCTCCCTGTCAACACCGTCTGTGACCGGTCAGAGAGATAGGAGGAGAACCACCGATAAACGGTGCCCCCCACTCCCAATCCCTCCAACCGGCGCAGCAGGATACCATGGTCGATGGTATCGAAAGCCACTGAGAGATCTAATAGGACCAAGGCAGAGGAGCAACCCCTGTCCCTGGCCCTCCAGAGGTCATCCACCAACGCGACCAAAGCCGTCTCCGTGCTATAACCGGGTCGGAAGCCGGACTGGAACGGGTCCAGATAGACAGTTTCCTCCAGGTGCCGGGGGAGCTGCCATGCAACCACACTCTCTACAACCTTCGCCACAAAGCGAAGGTTGGAGACTGGACGATAATTACCCAAAATAGCTGGGTCCAGGGAAGGCTTCTTGAGGAGAGGTCTCACCACCGCCTCCTTCAAGGCGGCGGGGAAAACCCCTTCCATCAAAGAAGCATTTATAATCCCCTGGAGCCAGCCTCGTGTCACTTCCTGAGCAGCCAGCACTAACCAGGAAGGGCACGGGTCCAGTAAACATGTAGTTGCATGTAACCTCCCCAGCAACCTGTCCATGTCCTCGGGAGCCACAGAATCGAACTCATCCCAAATAACCTCAACAAGACGAGTCTCTGTCGTCCCAGCTGGATCATCGCAATCTTGGTCCAAACTATCCCGAAGCTGAACGATTTTATCGTATAGATAACCGTTAAACTCCTCAGCTCGTCCCTGTAAGGGGTCATCCCGTCCCTCTTGATGGAGGAGGGAACGGGTCACCCAAAACAGGGCGGCCGGGCGGTTATCTGCCGATGCAATGAGGGTGGAAACGTGGGCAACCGCCTCCCTCATTGCCACTAGGTAGGTCCTAGTAAAGGACCTCACTAGTGTCGATCAGCCTCGGAATGGCTAGACCTCCAAATACTCTCCAGGCGTCTTCTCCGGCGTTTCATCTCTCTCAGCTCCTCGGAAAACCAGGAGCCAATTGAGATCTCGCTGGGTCAGAGGCGCAAAGGCGCGACACGGTCCAAAGCCCCAGCCGCGGCCCGTTCCCACGCCGCAACCAGTTCTTCAGTCGTGCCGTGGGTAAGATCCTCAGGAAGCGGCCCAAGCTCCGTCAGGAACCTCTTTAAATTTTAATTTCATATCTTCAAACATTACTGTACATTAATAATCAATCCATGTATCATTTCCCCCCCCTTTCCCCCCCTCCTCCCCCTCCCCCCCCCGGACTTCCCAGAGCAAATACCGGGTATTATGACCAACAATCACAAGCTAAAGTATACAAAATATACATAACCTCCCACCTTTAAAAATTTAAAACTTTAAATCCCCTCACAATAAAAATAAAGAGATAGAAAAGAATAATAAAAAGGAAAAAAGAAAAGAAGCAGTACCAACTTCACATATTACTTCTTTTTACAGTCCATTTTTAAAATTAATCCATCTTCTCAAATTCAAATTTTTTCCACTTGTATATTCCTTCAAATTTCATAAGTCCATTTCTCAAATTACAGTCCATCTTCTCGAACTCAAATTTTCATCACTTATATATTTCTTCAATAAATCATATTTCTGTAATATGTTCTTGTAAAAGGATCTATGTGATCAATTCATGAAGTTGCAATTTGTTTCAGGAAGAACACCCAGCCAGTTTCCTTAGGTTCTCCCCGGAAAATCCCATTATTTTATTAAACTGTAAGGAAGTAGTTTTTCATTGTGACTGAGCTTGACAATAGTAAGCATACCATATTTGGTTTACAAAAATGCAAACTATCAGCTGATGGTAAGAAAACGTTGGAGTTTTCATTGGTCCCATCTGGTGATCATCCAGCTTTTTGCAAGCCAAAGTTCTGCAAAATGCAAGAGCAGAAGAAACACACTATTGTCCATGTAAATATCTTGCTGAGCTTCTCTTGCTCTAAACCCTTTTGATTTCACTTTCTGATTTAAGGATTGCAATAATCTGTGAAGCAGCAAATAATCTCATGCCAAATCTTACGACTGTAGGTTCTGTCACTGTGACATTCTTGCATGCATCCAGCTTCAGAACTGATCAAAGTTTTTGCTGAAAAAAGAAGGGGGGAAAAAAGAACTTTACAGGTCATAATTCGAAGTATCTGGTCCCTCTCTATGATATTAGCTGGAAATCTTTTTTGTTACCCCAGAGTCTGAAATCAAGGTGACCCAATTATGTTGGGCATAAATAGCAAATCTCTGGTTCCATGTTTCTTTCCTTTTTAAAAAAAAAATTTTTTTTTAGAATTTTTCAATACAATAGAAGTTTATAAGGAATGAATGGACGAGAAAGAAAACAAAGAGTAATAGAAAATAAGGAAATGAAATTAAAAAAGAAAACATAGGATTGTGATTTCCACCATTCTTTCTGCTCAGTAAGTATCCCCTTACTCTTTCCCCTTTTTCTTTGATCTTTTTAATCCCCAAATTCATGTATCATCAACTCAGTTTTCTCTTCTTTTAATAAAAAGTCCAAGGAAGGTTTCTAATCTTTTAAAAAAGCTTTATTAATTTTTGTCTTGATCCAGAGACACTTGGGATAGTGAGATGGGTAACACATAAATTTAATAAAGAAATACCTTTCATCTTCATCATTCATTTAACGACCTCTTAATCCCTTGTGGAGGTCGGCAATTGAATGGAGCTAGCAGAGTGGCCAGATGCCCTTCCTGTTGCCAAGGCGGACTTTTGTTCAGCAGTGTGCCCAGAGAAAGAAATATCTGCCTCTACCTAGCATTGAACTCACAGCCTCCTGATTGTGAGGTGACAGCTCCACCTCTAGGCCACCGCACCACTCCTAATAAATAAATACCTTTAAAGATAAATAATAAATCATGCTAATGTTATGCTAATTCAGGAAACTGAATTCACCATCCTCTCTCTGAATAATAAGACCTTCGTAACATTGATCCAGTCTCCTTATCATGTTGTCTTGCCCCAAAGTAAATTTATCAGCAAAAAACTGCAGAAAATCTCGAGTTTGAGTGAGGGGGAAGAAAAATCTAACCCACAGATTTAATATTGCACACTTACAAAGGTAGAGTTTCAGTGTGTAGCAACCTGCTTCTTCTCCTGCCCAGCATAATTCATTTGCCGGAGAGCAATTCCCCTTTGGAAGTGGCCTGAGACAGTGGAAACACCAGATAGCATTTGCTGCAAAAGAAACGAAAAGGTATGAAGGTAGAGAGGAGCGTGAAAAGTATTCCAAGAAATTACAATTGCAGATGAAACTTCACAAAGTTTGAGATTGAGAGTGGATACTTTCTGTGTTTGGGTGTGTGATGTGAGTTTGGCTGGTAGGTGCTGGGAGCTGTAGTCTAACACATCGGATAAGGCACTGAGTTTCGGAAGTGTGTCATCTGGGGAAATAAAGCTCTTACTTGACCTCAGAAGTAGCATCTGAGCATAATTTTATTTAACTTTCTGTTCTTAGAGCTAACTGCTGCTCCAAACTTATTTAACATCTTCTTTTTCTCTGTGTGGAGTGGGTTCCTTCCCTCACGCAGAAATATTAAAATATGAAATCTTTCCCCCAGCCTAAATTTTTATATAGTCAAGAAGAAAAGCCCATTATCTGCTATCTATGGAGATTCTCAATCATCCAGAACTGAAGAAGCTTCTTCGATGAGAAGTGAAACATTTCCCCCCCCACAAAAAAAAAACTCAGAAGAAATTCCATTTGCCTTTAGGAAAACAACAACTTTGGGATATCTTCTGCTGTATCATCTGGCTTAGAGACATAAATCCCAAAGTACAATATTACAAAAATAAATATCCCTGACATGAAAGGTGCCATTAAACCTTCAATAGGATATTTGTGCTATCATCAGGAAGTCGTTATTGGAGTAATAAAAGCAAAATGCTGCTTTTGTTTCTCTAATGTTAGACTTTTATTAGATACTCAAATCCTACCTAACCGCTTAGATCAGCGGTTCTCAACCTGTGGGTCAGGACCCCGTTGGGGGTCGAATGACGATTTGCCAGGGGTCGCCTAAGACCATCAGAAATATGGGAAGTATACTTGCAAGTCGAAGAATCGCGCTCCAATGGTTGACTCCACAAGCCAGCTGCAGGCTCTTCAAATCGCTAGCCGAATTCGGCTTCAGGTGCGATGAATTTAAAAAGAGAGAAATCTTTGCTCTAATGTCTCCCTCTCAAGCCAGCTGCAATCACTCCCAATCCCTAGCCTAATTTGGCTTCAGGCGCGATAAACTTATTAGGGGAGGAGACTCCACTTTAATGCCTCCGTCCTCAAGGCAATCGCAAGCAGTTCAGATCGCTAGACAATACGGCTTCAGGCGCGATAAATTTAAAACAAAAATAATTTTACGGTTGGGGTCGCCACATCGTGGGGAATTGTATTAAAGGGGTCGCAGCACTATAAAGGTTCAGAACCACTGGCTTAGATGAATCAGAGTACTAACAGTGTTGAGTGGGATGGTTGACATACAACACGATAAGAGTTGGTTTTGAGACTGAAAATTCTATTTTCCTGGTTTTCCTCACAGACATACCTGAGTAGAGATAAAAAACCATCCATGGCCAAGAGATTAGAAATTTATTCGTCATCTGTGGTTGCTCTTTCAAAACACCAGGTGTCCTAGATGGGTCATTTAAAGAGCTCTGTAATTGTGTGAGGTGAATAAGAGAAGAGACAAGATCACAAGAAAAGTTTAGCTAATCTTTCTGACAAAACTTCCTGAGACAATCAAATCAAAACTTGCTGAAAGATTGATCTTTGACACTCTCACTAACAATACAATGCACATCACGAAAGGAAAGAATTTGACATTTCCCCTGTATCATCTTACCTTTCTACAGTATTCAGCTCCTTTCCTCCTGAATCTCTAGTCAAGTTCTAATACTGCAAATGAAGATTCCAGAAAGTTCCTAATGTCCTGATTTGAAACAAGAACTAAATGGAAGGGACCACATTCTCCTGTTCCTGGAACATAGTGATAGGTATATGGTGCGGTCTTATCCAAACGGATCAAGCAAACCACCTACACAAGAATTTATTAGGCTTTTGATAGCATAACTGGTGGGAGAAAGAATGTGAGGGGTTGCAGTTTGCCCATCAAAACTATTTATCTAACCATCTTTTTGAAAAGTTATACCAGCATTCTTTATCAGTGGATATGGTGGCTGAGACATTGGGCCTATCAGCTTGAAAGCAGGCAGGCCAGGTTCGAGACCTGAGAGCCAGGGTGAGCTCCCATTCTTGCCCCAGCTCCTGCCACCCTTGCAGTTTGAAAGCATGCAAATACAAGCAAATATAGAATAGAGTAGAATAGAATATATAAACTTTATTACAGTCATCGACCAGCAATAGACATACAATAAATTAAAAATAATACTGACATTAATTGTGAATAATAGAATAGAACAGATTTTTTTTTTATTGGCCAAGTGTGATTGGACACACAAGGAATTTGTCTTGGTGCATATGCTCTCAGTGTACATAAAAGAAAAAATACGTTCATCAAGGTACAACATTTACAACACAAATGATGGTCAATATATCAATATAAATCATAAGGATTGCTAGCAACAAAGTTACAGTCATACAGTCATAAGTGAAAAGAGATTGGTGATGGGAATGATGAGAAGATTAATAGTAGTGCAGACTTAGTAAATAGTTTGACAGTGTTGAGGGAATTATTTGTTTAGCAGAGTGATGGCCTTCAGGAAAAAACTGTTCTTGTGTCTAGTTGTTCTGGTGTGCAGTGCTCTATAGCGTCGTTTTGAGGGTAGGAGTTGAAACAGTTTATGTCCAGGATGCGAGGGGTCTGTAAATATTTTTACGGCCCTCTTCTTGATTCGTGCAGTATACAGGTCCTCAATGGAAGGCAGGTTGGTAGCAATTATTTTTTTATTATTTTATCCCTGTTATGAAATACATGATCTCAAATCATTAGGGTCACTCCCTAATTTACATGTGGAAAGCCGATAAGTATGAGTAAGTTTATTTTTCCAAAAATTATATAGATATCTCAAAAAAATTGGCGCAAGTTGACTTCTATAATACCGTAACCATTTTTTTTCTTGTGGCCGTTGCAGCAACACAGAATTTTGCCACTGCACGTGTGGTAGCCCGGTTTGAGTCTTGGAGGAAAAAGCCTACATAAAAGTTGTCTGTTCTCCCTGGCAATCTCTCTAGTAAGAGGAGAATATATATCGACCTACATACTCTGTATAACTCACAGTGCGATAAAACATGTGAGATATCTTCGACTTCTCCTTTACCACATATACATACTTGTTTATTTATTTATTTATTTATTTGTCACAACATCATATGAATATGAATGAATATTTTAATTTTATATAAAAAGGATTATATAGTATTAGGAGGTATAAGCACCAATATATATATAGGAAGAAGAAAAGAAAAGAAAACAATAGGACAGGAACGGTAGGCACGTTTGTGCGCTTATGCACGCCCCTTATGGTCCTCTTAGGAATGGGGTGAGGTCCATGGTTGAAAGTTTTTGGTTAAAGCTTTTAGGATTATGGGAAGAGACCACAGAGTCAAGTAAAGTATTCCAAGCACTGATGATTCTGTTACAGAAGTCATATTTGGAGAGAGGAAGAGAGGGAGAGAGAGAGCAGCTGAAAACGGGAGGGGGGCTACAATAACTAATCCAAAAAGAACCCCCCACTAAAACCCAAGACAGAGAACAAGAAAACGGCACAGCCCTCCTCCCATATATAAAAGGCACCACAGACAGAATCAGCAAGATCCTCCACAAACACAACATCAAGACAGCATTCTGCACAAACCAAAAAATATCCACCATCCTAAGAAACCCCAAAGACAAAATTGAGTTAGAAAATCAAGGAGTATATGAAATCCCATGCACCGCCTGCCCCACCACATACATCGGACAAACCAACAGAAAAATAAGTGCACGCATTGAAGAACACAAGAACTCAGTCAAAAAAGAGGAACCAACTTCTTCCCTGGTCCAACACTTTAAAGTCACAGGACATGATATTGACTTTAAAAAGACCAGAACTATCGCCAAAATTGAACACTTTAACAACAGAATAATCAGAGAAGCCATTGAGATAGAAAAACGGCCACACAGCATGAACAAACGAGATGATACCTCCCGCCTACCAGCCATTTGGAAACCCGCCCTTATTGACAAACGAGTCCCTAACACGAGGAATGACACCAGACCCACATTCACGAGGTCCACACAGGATGTCACCACCGCACATCCACCCAGAAAGCAGACCCAAACCCACACTGATCAGGAAACACGACCAAGGACCAGAAGCCAGACCGCAGCTGCAACATTAGCCATTTCAAACCCCTCCAATCCATACATACAGCAGACAGACACCCACTATGAAGATGTAGCACGACCACAAACACGAAGCCAAACAACAGCAATGCAGTTCACCAGCTCAAATCCCCCTGCAACTCAGACTAATCTGAGCACAACCAAACCCCCACCCAAACAGGACACACCCCCAGCCAATCAGAGCACAAAAAAACATCCATCCAATCAGAGCACAGCCAAGCTCCCACCCAATCAGTTCAAACCCCCACTAGCAGTTAAAAAGGAAGAAACAGCTGCAATCACACATTGCTCCCAGAAGCACGAAGCTGAAGCCTGAAGATGACGAATGAGACTTCGTCGAAACGTCGCCAAGACACTTCTAATTTTACACGGGAGAAAACCCGAACAACCAAAGACCTACATATATATATATATATATATATATATATATATATATATATATATATATATATATATATATATATATATATATATATATATATATATATATATATATATATATATATATATATATATATGCTGCTCAAAAAATAAAGGGAACATCTACCCAACACAATGTACTGTATTTAATAAGAATATTTCATTCCTTCAGATCTAAGATGTCTTTTTTATTGAAAGAGTTTTAAAAACAAAACATTTTCCCCTTTTCCCCTCCTCCCAAAAACCCTTCCCCTCCCTTCCCCGGCTTCCCGGGTCAATCACAAGGTATTGTTATACATAAGCCAAACATAGAATAAAATTTTCCTTTCCAATCCAAATAACCACATCCAAAGCTTTTCATCTCCCAATCCCCTCCCCATTACATAAAATAACTTTCTAATTATTCAAAGGCAATCTGATATTTCTTAATCTGATATCTGTTTTGTAGATAATCAATCCATTTTTTCCATTCAATTAAATATCTTTCCTGCGTATTGTCTTTTAAAAACGCTGAGATTTTAGCCATCTCAGCCAAATTAATAACTTTCAGTATCCATTCTTCTATTGTAGGTATCTCTTCTTTCTTCCAGTATTGTCCAATCAACAGTCTTGCTGCTGTTATTAAATTCAGAATCAATTTAGTCTCAATCCCTGTACAATCCGTTATAATTCCCAAAAGGAAAAATTGTGGCAGGAACTTTATCTTCTTCTTCAGTACATTTTATACATGTCTTACAGTATAAAAAATAAATAAAATAACAAATAAACGGAATACAAAAATACTGTAAGACATCCTAGATCTGAAGGAATGAAATATTCTTATTAAATACAGTACATTGTGTTGGGTAGGTGTTCCCTTTATTTTTTTGAGCAGTGTACATGTATATAGAATGGCAATGTATGAAAGAAAATGAATCGTTAGAAGGATAGATAGAATAGATAGAAGATATATAGAAACAAGGGAGACCGGGACAAAAAAGAAAAGTATAATTAAATGAAATGAGAGGGGGAATAAGGATGCAAATATGAGAAGAATAAGGAAACGAAGCTGATGTAAAGGAAGAATATATGTTTTATGTCAATGCATGTTATGTATTGTTGTTTTGCTTTTGTTTGTTAGTTTTTGTTATTAAAAAAAAGTAGAAGAAGAGGATCTTCCATTGCTGGCCCACAGCATCGTTGACTTTTTACCTCAGAGTTTTTACCACAGGGAGGAAAGCATCAGTCCCGGTGTAACATGGAGTGATTTGGTGATGGCTCTGTGTAGCTGTTGTGCAGATAGGACACTTTGTGTTATGTACCATATAAGGCAGGGGTCTTCAACCTTGGCAACTTTAAGCCTGGCGGACTTCAACTCCCAGAATTCTGGGAGTTGAAGTCCGCCAGGCTTAAAGTTGCCAAAGTTGAAGACCCCGATATAAGAAGTGAGCTATAGGTTTCACTCAGGTCCTCCAAAAAAAGGCGGGAAAATACTTAAAGCTCATTGGTTAAGCCATCTGGCATCCCTCTATAAAAGGGGACACTGCCAGACAAGCAGGTTGTTGGGACGTACTGGTCTACAAATAAAGAGCTGTTGTTACTGAAAGAGCTGTGTCCGTCTCTTCCATCATCAAATCTAACACTTTGCCTTTCAAAATTGCTCATATATCTCCCAAAAGGAGCAATATTAACAAAAGCAGCAAAGTTTTGCCAAAGTAGTGCAAGGGGCCATTTTTGTCTAAAAATTATGTTTACACACACACACACACACACACACGTTCCCCTAATTCTAGGTCCAGTGAATACAGGTAATCCTCATGTAGTGACTGACTCATTGAGCAACTATTCACAAATATTTCATCATTAGTGATGAAAAAGTAACTTGGTAGCTAATCCACCCTGAGCCTGGGGTGCTGAATCTGTCAAGAACCCTGTTTCCTGGCTTTATTGCTAACCAGCCAGGTATCTCTGCTACTATGTATACTTATTTTGGGCAATTTTATTGATTTTTATTGTTTTAAAATGTTTTTAGTATTTTTATTGTAATATATTTTTCAAATTAGAAGCCGTCCAGAGTCATAGATTGAGATGGGGTGGCTGTAGAAATTGGGGAAAAAAAACATCCTCTTATTTATGACCTTAACGAGTCTGTAAAGCAGAGGAAAACTGAAGTCAAATTGTGAGCACAGTTACAGTTTCATTTAGCAACCACTTTATTTAACAATCAATTAGCCTGTCCTAATTGTGGTCATTAAACAAGAATAGAATAGAATAGAATTTTTTTTTATTGGCCAAGTGTGATTGGACACACAAGGAATTTGTCTTGGTGCATATGTTCTCAGTGTACATAAAAGAAAAGATACGTTCATCAAGGTACAACATTTACAACACAATTGATGGTCAATATATCAATATAAATCATAAGGATTGCCAGCAACAAAGTTACAGTCATACAGTCATAAGTGGAAGGAGATGGGTGATGGGAATGATGAGAAGATTAATAAAATGCAGATTTAGTAAATAGTTTGACAGTGTTGAGGGAATTATTTGTTTAGCAGAATGATGGCCTTCGGGAAAAAACTGTTCTTGTGTCTAGTTGTTCCGGTGTGCAGTGTTCTATAGCATCGTTTTGAGGGTAGGAGTTGAAACAGTTTATGTCCTGGATGTGAGGGACCCAGGACATAAACAAGGACTATCTATAGACCATTGTACAAAACCCGAAAGCACAAAAGCTTACTGGAGAGATATACTCTAAAACTGCACCCCCAATGGGTTCTTTAGCTCATACAAAGAAATAGGAAGTCTCATCTACCACCAACTCACATTATTATTCCATATTTGTATATGTGTTTGTGTAAGTGTTCAGAAGATACATATCAGTTGTCAGCGGCAGAATTCCTGCCAAGACTGAAGTTAAAGAAACTGCCAAACATTATATTTGTTACAGTAATCTGTCTCGCAGCAAAAGGTATACCTTATATAGGCATTGCTGAACTGAATAGTATTCAAACAGTAAGAGGTGCAACCTTGACTTATTCTTTTAATGTGTCCTCCTGTAAATGAAAAGACAGGTGAAGGGTTAGGATTGTCTATATATATTTATTGTCATTACATAAACTCAAATATTTTATTCCTAGAATAGGATAGGTTGTTTACTTAGTATTTATTTATTTATCATTTATTTATTTATCATTTATTTATTTATTTATTTATCAACAAGTACAAGGAAACAAGTAACAGTATAGACATAGACATGGATGCATGAAAAGAATTTGGCACAAATAAAAGGATATAAATAAGCAAAACATAGCCATAAACTTGTAAAATGAGTACATATAAATGGGAACTGTAGGCACGCTGGTGCGCTTATACCCCCTGGTGTGCCCCCTTAGGGAACTCTTAAGAAACATGAAAAGTCCACGGTAGACAGTTTACGGTAAAAGGTATGGGGATTAGAGAAACTAACAACAGGATCAGGTAGATTGTTCCAGACATTTACTACTCTATTGCAAAAGTCATATTTCCTACAATTAAGATTAGAGCGAATTACATTGAGTTTAAATCTATTGATGGCCCTTGTATTATTATGGTTGAAATTAAAGTATTCATTTACAGATAGAACATTCTGGTAAATAATCTTATGAACTAAGCATAGGTTGAAATGTAGATGACGTAGTTCAAGGCTTTCTAGACCTAAGATTTCAAGCCTGGTGGTATAGGGAATTATTTTGAGCAGAGGATTTGAGTACTCTTCTAGTAAAATATCTCTGGACCCTCTCTAATGTAATTGATGTCTGAAATACAGTGTGGGTTCCAGGCAGGTGAGCAGTAATCAAGGATAGGTCTGGCAAAGGTTTTGTATGCCCTAGTTTGAAGTATAGCGTTACCAGAGAGAAAACTTCGTAAAATAAGGTTGACAACTCTTAATGCCTTTTTTGCAATGATGTTACAGTGAAATCTAGGGCTTAGAACTTTTGAAATGACAGAGTGTGGGTCACCTTGATAGAGTGTGGGTTAACTTTTAGATCATTTCTGGCCAGGATATATTTGATGTTCTTATTTCTATTGCCAATGTGCAGGACTGAACATTTGTCAGCAGAGATTTGTAGTTGCCAATTGTTTGATCATTCAGATACATAATCTAGGTCGTTTTGAAGGGTAATAGATTTGTCTGTGGTGTTGAATAGTTTAACATCATCGGCAAAGAGGACGCAGCTGCTTATAATTTGATCACAAAGGTCGTTGATATGAAGCAGAATGAATGTTGGACCTAGAACACTGCCTTGTGGAACACTGCTATTGACAGGTGCAGGATTTGATAGGGCACTCCCTATTTTGACCACTTGTTGCCTGTTTAACAGGAATGCAGCTATCTAATTATGCAGGGGTCCAGAAATGCCATAAGATTTTAGTTTTAGAAACAGTTTGTCATGTACTACTGAATCAAAGGCTTTACAGAAGTCTATGTAAATTGTGTCTATTGCTTTGCCCTGGTTGAGTTGAGAGGTCCAAATGTTTTTGCAAGGTACGAGTTGCAGATTACATGACAAATTTTTCCTGAAAACAAACTGCTTATTAAAGAGTAGGTTATTTGTCACTAAGTGGGGGGTGATGGATTGGTTTATGATGGATTCCATGACTTTACACATGATGCAGCAAAGAGAGATTGGTCTATAATTCTCAACAAGGCTGGGGTCACCTTTTTTGAAGATAGATAGACTGTTGCTAATGACCATATGTCAGGCAAAGTGCTCATTCTAAAAGATATTTTCATAGATGGTGCTTAGAGTTTCAGCTATGGCGGAGGAAAGACTTTTAAGAAAGAAGGCACCTATTCCATAAGGACCAATAGACAGAGATGGCTTTAAGTTGTGTAGTGCCCTTATGACTGTATCTTCAGTAAAATCAATGTGGATTAGATCATTGCAATTGGATGAGGTACGACTAGGAAATGAGGAGGAGATACCATTGCTGTTGACAAAGACTGAACTGAAAAAAACTGTTGAAGAGATTAGCCTTAATGGCATCATGATTACAATCTTCACCATTTGGCCCTTTTAGAGGTGGGATGGTTTTAGAGTCTTTAAGTTTGGCGTTTACGAAATTATAGAAGGCACGATTGGATTTCGTGTGTAACAGTTCTTCCTCCTGTTTGCAGTGGTAATTGGTACATTCTGTTTTTATTTGGTGCTATATGGTTTTGTATTGGTTTTTGAAGTTACCTACATAGCCAGTTTTATTTTTCCTCCAAAGGGAATTTTATGGGATTGGAGTTTCCTTATTAATATGGGTAATTTGTTCTTTTTGGCTTTGGATATTACTAAAGGTACATATAGATTAATGACTCTTTGAACTTCAAGTAGAAAAGTATTATAATAGTCTTCTGTAGTGTTGCAGTCATTGAATAAGATTTGCCAATCTAGAGATGAGAGGACAACAGCTATGAGGTCATAATTTGCTTTTTAAAAGTTGTATTTAGGAGTCCTATTATGAGATTCTTTGTAAGGATGTAAATTTAGGCAGAAGTCAATCATGCAGTGGTCACTGTTGAAAAAAGGTTCTTTGATGTGAAGGTTATAAATTGTGTTTAAACTGTTGCAGAAGATTAAATCGAGGCAGTTATAGAATCTAGTGTTGTTAGATACCAACTGATCAAGTCCTAAAGAAATGATGGCATTATACAGAGTCGTATGTATTGATTCAGTAGAGCACACATTTAGGGTCCAATTAATAAGAGGTAAATTGAGGTAACCAAGAAAAATAATGGGATGTGGGCATGAGGCTGCCCACGTCAGTAAAGTAGTTAGTTTGCTCACATGATCAAGGTCATAATCAGGGGCTCTGTAACATAATAGGAAGCGAATTGTGGTACCTAGTGAAAGATCACGGATAATGGTCTCATGAAGAACTAGCTCTTGTGATACTTGGATATTTTTCAGATCTAGGGACTTTTTATAGAAGATAGCAACATCAACTCCTCTTTGGATTTTGCGGTCAGACCGGTGGACATGGCTTTAAGTTGTGTAGTGCTCTTATGACTGTATCTTCAGTAAAATCAATGTGGATTAGATCATTGCAATTGGTTGAGGTACGACTAAGAAATGAAGGGGAGATGCCATTGCTGTTGACAAAGACTGAACTGAAAAAAAAGTGTTGAAGAGATTAGCCTTAATGGCATCATGATTAAAATCTTCACCATTTGGCCCTTTTAGAGGTGGGATGGTTTTTGAGTCTTTAAGTTTGGCGTTTACGAAATTATAGAAGGCACGATTGGATTTTTGTGTAACAGCTCTTCCTCCTGTTTGCAGTGGTAATTGGTACATTCTGTTTTTATTTGGTGTTATATGGTTTTGTATTGGTTTTTGAAGTTAGCTACAGAGCCAGTTTTATTTTTCCTCCAAAGGGATTTTTTTTTGGGATTGGGGTTTCCTTATTGATATGGGTAATTTGTTCTTTTTGGCTTTGGATGTTACTAAAGGTACATATAGATTAATGACTGTTTGAACTTCAAGTAAAAAAGTGGTATAATAGTCTTCAGCAATGTTGCAATCATTAAATAGGATTTGCCAATCTAGAGATGAGAGGACGGCAGCTACGAGATCGTAATTTGCTTTTTAAAAGTTGTATTTAGGAGTCCTAATGAGATTCTTTGTATGGATGTAAATTTAGGCAAAAGTCAATCATGCTGTGGTCACTCTTGAAAAAAGGTTCATTGATATAAAGGTTATAAATTGTGTTTAAACTGTTGCAGAAGATTAGATCGAGGCAGTTGTTGAATATAGTGTTGTTAGAAACCAACTGATCAAGTCCTAAAGTAGTGATGACATTATACAGGGTTGTATGTATTGTTTCAGTAGAGCACACATTTAGGGTCCAATTAATAAGAGGCAAATTGAGGTAACCAAGAAAAATAATGGGATGTGAGCCTGAGGTTGCCCACGTTAGTAAAGTAGTTAGTTTGCTCGCATGATCAAGGTCATAATCAGGGGCTCTGTAACATAATAGGAAACAAATTGTGGTATTTAGTGAAAGATCACAGATAATGGTCTCATGAAGAACTAGCTCTTGTGCACTTGGATATTTTTCAGATCTAGGGACTTTTTATAGAAGATAGCAACATCAACTCCTCTTTGGATTTTGCGGTCAGACCGGTGGACATGGTAGTCACTTGTAGTGGTAATGGAGTCTGAAAAGGATTTGTTAAACCATGTTTCACAGACAAATATAATGGCAAATTGAGCCATATTTAGAAGAAGAAGAAATTCAGGCATGTTGTTTGCGAGGCTTCTTGCATTGAGTAGTTTGCATTTAAGATCTGTAGCGGTGAACCTGGATGATCTTGGGGGCATGCATGCCTAGTTTTGGATGTTAGGGCATTGAGGTTTACTAAGGAGAAACTCCTTCCATTTGTGAATTTCAAAGTCAGTGTTATTCTAGACCAGGGGTCTGCAAACTTGGCTCTTTTAAGACTTGTGGACTTCAACTCCCAGAGGAACTCTGGGAATTGAAGTCCACAAGTCTTAAAAGAACCAAGTTTGCAGACCCCTGGTCTAGGCATCTCACCCAAACAGAATGAAAAAGAGAGCATATTAGGGAAAGCAGTATTTCTTGGATTCTTGGTGCTCTCTGGGCTTTTTTAGTTTTCTTGTAGACGTTTCATTACCAAACTAAGTAACATCATCAATGCTTGGATGATATTACCTAGTTTAGTGATGAAACATCTGCAAGAAAACCATCAAGCTTAGAGAGCACCAAGGACCTCACAAATACTGCTTTCCCACAATTCAACCCTGAGCTACAAATATCCTTTTCTACTGGTAAAATGTATTTGTTTAGAAGCATGGTTCTGTCCAGTGTCGATTAATTTAAATTGTTCCACACTGTTTCTCACCTTTGGAGTTTCTTTGAATGAAGCAAAATTGTTTTGTAGATATGTTGCAGATGGATGGTTTGCGACATTTATTGTCCTTTCCAACTGAATAACACTTATGACATATCACCCCTTCAGCTATATAATGCAAACAGAATAAGGAATGAGGTAAATATATATTCAATTTTACATAAACAGTCTATGTAAAATAAGGTCCCTTCGGGTTGAGGGCAACTCTTGAGGATTTAATGGAAACTTTCATGATGCTGTGATTGTTTTGCACCAATGTAGAAGTTTTTTTATTACAGCCAAGATCATTTTTCAACTTTCTAGTCAATCTACAGTCCTAGGCTTTCTTCTGGTTTCTATTAAAGTATTAATCAACTCCAACTTTGCTTAACCTTTTCAAAAGCACACATCTATGAGAAGAGAACTATAAGCAATTTTTTTGCATTCTTTGTCAATTATCTATCTATCTATCATCTATCTATCTATCTATCATATATCATATATCACATATCTATCCATCTACCTATCCACCTATCTATCTACCTATCTACCTACCTACCTACCTATCTATCTATCTATCTATCTATCTATCTAGCTATCTAGCTATCTAGCTATCTAGCTATCTAGCTATCTAGCTATCTAGCTATCTAGCTATCTAGCTATCTAGCTATCTAAATATCATATATCTATCGCTATTTATTCTTTATAAGCATACCTGTTAGAAAGGACAGCAATACCAAGAAGACAAGAATCAAAATCTGAGTCAACGAAAGTTTCATTCTGAAAAAGTCATTCACACATCTATTAAACATGTGAAAAATTTTCAAAAACTTATGTATATTTTGTTGGTTGGTTGCTTTTTTTCATGCAGATACTGATATATATCAATAGGGTTCAAGGTTGACTCAGCCTTTCAACGTAGGGTTGGTAAAATGAGAACCTAGCTTGTTGGAGGCAACATGCAAATAATGCTTACATTGTTAGCTGACCAGAGTGTTATAAAGCAAAAGAATAGAATAGAATAGAATAGAATAGAATAGAATAGAATAGAATAGAATAGAATAGAATAGAATAGAATAGAATAGAATAGAATAGAATAGAAATAATAATATAGTGAGTAGAGCAGAGCAGAACAGAACAGAACAGCCTTATTTGATCAACTGTGATTAGACATGCAAGGAATTTGTCTCCAATGCAGATGCTCTCAATGTACACACAAAGCAACAGAGTAATAATAATCATAATATGATACCAATAAGTATATATTGCACTATGGGGCAGTATATTAGCTTAAATGTTATTGCTATGCTATGCTATTCCTATTCTTGTAAAAAGGCTATTGGTCTTTAGAATTATCAGGTCTTTTTCTTGATTCACAACTTACCTACTACAAAGGAGAATATGAATAAAGCAGTAACAATCAACATCTTATGCATTATGTGAATTTGCATCCAGAAAAGAAAACCAGAAGGGACAAAACAGATTGGGATGGTTTGTGAGGAGCAACAAACTCCTTCCCCAAATTATAGAGAAGTATAGCCCAAGAATAAACCATCTTTTTTCAAAAAGTATAGAAGACTTCGTTAGCTGACCCTTCAATGAATTGCAGAATATTTCGGGTACTGTTCACAGCCAGAATATAAATAATAGGGATTAAGTATCTCTTCTTTCAGCAAAGTAGGCACTTGAGAAGAGTCTCACATCATGCACCAAATCACATCAGACACCAGTTACCTTTGGAGTTTCATGAAGACCAGGAAAAAATGTTCTGAAACAAGCACACTATAATGTTGCTTAAATTAGTTCAATGAGCAATGATTAACTCAAATTTGGAAGTAGGTCACTGTGTGGACAAGGTAGGTATTTTCTTGGAACCATAGAGCACTCCAATGTAACTAACTATATTCACCTTAACTCCAGAGAGGTTGAAAGCTGATTTAACTACACCTATATCTGCTAGCAACAAAGCAATTAATGCCAAGACTAACTTGCATTCCAGCTTAATCGTTGGTCAAGGCAGTCCAGAAATTAAGCGTTGGATGTTGATCTGTAAAATAGTTGACTCCTATCTGAACAGTCTATATTTAGACATGACCATTTCAACGCCTTTTGTAATAATTGGAATAGAGCCTGTGCAAATGTGAAAGAAGAAATTCAGAAGTCTTGATCAGATCAATCTGAATTCACAAGGTCAATTTTCTGAAAGTTGGCAGTTCAAATTGGAAGATACCCTGTATGGGATAGATTTTTATAAAGCTACTGTACAACCAAATTGAATTGTTTTGTTTATAGTAGCTCAAGATGACACCTCTGATTCTTTTCCTTTCTTTGATATACAAAAATAATTATATACATCACCACCTCTCTTTTTATGACCCTATAATCTCTTAATTATTAGGGGGACGCGGTGGCTCAGGGGCTAGGACATTGAGCTTGTCGATTGAAAGGTCGGCAGCTCAGCGGTTCGAATCCCTAGTACTGCCGTGTAACAGGGTGAGCTCCCGTTATTTGTCCCAGCTTCTGCCAACCTAGCAGTTTTGAAAGCACGTAAAAATGCAAGTAGGAAAAATAGGGACCACCTTTGATGGGAAGGTAACAGCGTTCCATGCGCCTTTGGCGTTGAGTCATGCCGGCCACATGACCACAGAGACGTCTTTGGACAGTGCTGGCTCTTCGGCTTTGAAACGGAGATGAGCACCGCCCCCTAGAGTTGGCAACGACTAGCACGTATGTGCGAGGGGAACCTTTACCTTTACCTTTAGGGGTGACTGGATGGAACTGAACATTTACTGGCTGGATGCCCTTCTGACACTACGTGGAATTTGGAGCAGATATTTTCCTTTGCACCTCAGGGGAAAAATATCAGCCGCTACTTAGGGCTGAACTCCCAACCTTCCAAATGGGAGTGTCTTCACCACTAGGCCACCAAACATATTGAAATAGGACCTATTTATACATTTCCAACCATTGTGTAATTGGAGTAATATGTATCTAGAAAGCCAAGACCAATCTAGTTATGAAGGAGGTATATAAGGGGCAGTGAAGCCCAAATTCAAAATTATTCTCAACCGCTAGAAACTTATTGGGTTACGTTGGCCAGTAACTCTCTCCCCACCCAGCTAATCTCACAAGGTGGTTCTTTTTAGACAAAAAACAGAAGTGCTACCTATTTCAAATTTCCAAAGATACGACATAAATCTAATGATCCAGTTTCTAAAAATATGCACAAGCTGTATGAGCTATAAAATATGTGTGCAGCTATAGAGTTTGTGCGTTTATTTCTACCAAATTTGTAGAGCCATGCTATCTTCTCAATGCATCATGCAGTTGTTCAGAAAATCTTCAGTACTATTGAAAAATATTTGACAAGATCACAAAAGGGAAGCACAAGTCATTTTTGAGATCCACTATATTTTGTGGCCCCGCATGGCATAGCTCATGTATTTTTGGTCACACTTGCTCCTGGGGAGGAAAGTTATGGCAAATCTATATAGCTTACTAAAAAGCAGAGACATCACCCTGTCAACAAAAATGTGTATAGTCAAGGCTCTGGTTTTCCCAATTGCAACATATGGCTGTGAAGTTGGACCATAAGGAAGACTGAGCGCCAACTAGTTGAGGCCTTTGAACCAGCGGTGAAATCTAAAAATTTTCCCTACCGGTTCTGTGGCCGTGGCTTAATTGGTGGGCGTGGCTTGGTGGTCAGATGACTGGCTGGGTGTGGCCAATAACAATAAATAATAAAAATAATTAACAAAGTATAAAAAACAATAAGAGGTACCAAAAACCAACTTCCACACTTTACACACACAACACAACTGACTCACACACAATGTAAAAGCAGCTGCACTTCACACTTCACAGCCACAAAAAGCTCAAAAACCAACTTTCATACTTTACACACACACACACAAAATGCCACATACAGCTTTCTGAGATTTTGTGTGTTTGTGTAGTTAGAGTGAAACACTATAGAAACACATCAAATCTCAGAAAGCTGCACAAATATTTTATTTTATTATTTTATTTTATATTATTGCGGACTTCAAATCCCAGAGTTCCTCAGTCAGCAAAGCCAGTTAGTTGATCACCGAGGAAATAGATTTGCTAAGCGATTGATTCTGTCTGGCTGAAAGTGAAACTGCTTTCGGGCTGGAAAAAGAGCCATGCGTTCATCAGTAATGAGGTAAGTGCCTTAGAATCTCTACTCTTACTTGTAGAAAACATGTTTTCTACAAGTAAGAGTACAAGTAAGGTTCTGCTGATGAGGAATTCAGGTGAGATCGCCAGAGACTTTAATTTTTTTTTTTAAAGTTTAAAGTCTCTGCTGATCTCAGCTGAGGGGTAGGATCCTCAAAGGCTTTTTTTTACTTTTAAAGGCCTGTTTCGGCTGAAGCAAAACTGGCTTTTAAAAGTAAAAAAACCCCCACCTCTGCAGATGGTGCGGCTCAGCAGAGGCAGGGGGGCGGGGCCAGGGATTTTTGCTACTGGTCCTCCAAACCAGCAGCCGCCATTGCTACCAGATCATGCGAGCCGGTCTGATCCGGGAGCATTTTTATTTTTATTTTTATTTGCATTTATATCCCGCCCTTCTCCGAAGACTCAGGGCAGCTTACACTATGTCAAGCAATAGTCTTCATCCATTTGTATATTATATACAAACTCAACTTATTGCCCCCAACAATCTGGGTCCTCATTTTACCTACCTTATAAAGGATGGAAGGCTGAGTCAACCTTGAGTTCACCCCTGCGTTGAACTATGGAGCTGGAGAAGACTCCTGCGAGTCCCTTGGACTGCAAGGTGATTAAACCAATCAGTCCTAGAGGAGATCAACCCTGACTGCTCTTTAGAAGGCCAGATCCTGAAGATGAAACTGAAATACTTTGGCCACCTAATGAGAAGGAAGGACTCACTGGAGAAGAGCCTAATGCTGGGAACAATTGAGGGCAAAAGAAGAAGGGGACGGCAGAGAATGAGGTGTCTGGATTGAGTCACTGAAGTAGTAGGCGTGAGCTTAAATGGACTCCAGAGGATGGTAGAGGACAGGAAGGCCAGGAGGAACGTTGTCCATGGGATTGCGATGGGTCATACACAACTTTGCAACTAACAACAAATATTTTCTGGCAATAAAATTGACAAATATTTTCATTCTATGCTTTATTTTCTTTTTAAAAAAATCACATTGTTGGAACATGGGTAAGCAAAACTGGTCAGCACCATGGTGAGAACAAAGGTTCATGTCCTTTGTCTCCATTCTTCTCTGCGTCCACAATGGTCCAATCAAGCAGCATTCAGACATCCGGTAACAAGAGCCTGAAACTCCTGGAACACCTAACAAATTATGAGTAACAAGATGCAGGAGAAACTGCTCATCTTATCCCATTCCTCCACTTTCCACATTTTTAGTGTTCAACAACACAGATGTTTTTATGGGAAGGAAGAAACATTTGGACATAGAAAAATATTTTAACAAATCACATTAATTACATTTGCAATGTTTTCTTTTCTTTTCTTTCAAAGCAAAAAATTCAAAAATGAATAACAGTAATGCGTCACTTTTTTTTTCCAGCAACACTTGACCAAAAAGTAATTTCAAGCTAAGCCAGGTATTCTGATATGGAGTTTGTGCTGCATTTTGAAAATTCAACAGCCCAGCTCCCAAGTATACAAAGCAAGTTGTCGCTTGCAGCTGGATTTCATTTAATTTCCTTCTGCTCTTTGCAAAACTTCAGTTTGTATTCTTGTGCAACACTTTGGAAAAAAGAAGAAAACATTGCCATTTAGAAAAGGTGGCGTGCCAAAACATTTGAATTATCTGTATAAAGTAGAATGCAAGCTAAAAGCCCACGAAATCTAAGACACTGGAAATTTTCATGACAGTTGCCCTACGAAAAATACATAATTATGTCCCATCACAATGTTAACGTCTCAACTGGTTACTGATCGTGTCAGAGCCAAGAGGAATGGGTGCTGAGTGTGTGAAATCAGGGTATGCTTTAGCATAAACTGTCCTATGGCTGCAAATACCGTAGCCAAATTCACTTGTTTTTCAACCATAAAGCGATCATGTCATTGGAAGCCATAACTTCTGTGGGCTGACGACATCATTTAGTTTCTCTTTGATCTTCAGGAAATGCCTTTTGAATTCCAAACCATCACCCTGTGTGGAAAATAAGAAAGGGCGGAAAAATGCTTAGCTTCGAAGTATTATTACAGTACAAAATACTGGATTCTGGCATAATTGGCAACAACTATCAACAAGTAATAAAAATATCAGCTAAAAAACTTTTTTAGAGATTAGAAATGAAAGGATTTCCACTTATGACTGTAACTTTGTTGCTGGCAATCCTTATGATTTATATTGATATATTGACCATCATTTGTGTTGTAAATGTTGTACCTTGATGAAGTATCTTTTCTTTTATGTACACTGAGAGCATATGCACCAAGATAAATTCCTTGTGTGTCCAATCACACTTGGCCAATAAAAAATTCTATTCTATTCTATTCTATTCTATTCTATTCTATTCTATTCTATTCTATTCTATTCTATTCTATTCTATGATCAGCTCAAATTCTTACTATGCAGGATGGTATAAATGTGCAGCTTTAATCATTTTAATAACTGTGGATTTGTAAGTCAAGTTTGATATGTAATACTATAGGATGCTCAGAGAATAGAATAGAATAGAATAGAATAGAATTCTTTATTGGCCAAGTGTGATTGGACACACAAGGAATTTGTCTTTGGTGCATATGCTCTCATGTACATAAAAAGAAAAGATAAAAAGAGTCCTGTAACCAAACTAGAATACAGGTAATCCTCAAATTATGACAATTGAGGACAAATTTCTCTGTTGTTAAGCGAAGTTGTTGTTAAGTTGAGTTCTGCCCAATTTTGCGACCTTTCTTGACATAGTTGTTAAGCAAATCTATGCAGTTAAGTGAATCATGCAGTCATTAAGTGAATTCAGCTTTCCCTCAGTGCCTTTGCTTGTCAGAAACCAGATGGTAAGGTCGCAATTTGCAATTGTGTAATCCCAGGAAGTTGCAGTCATCGTTAAATACATGCCGATTGGCCAAGCACCCAAATTTTGATCCCGCGACGGTGGGAACGCTGTGCTGATTCTAAGTGTGAGGACTGGATGTACATCAGTACCCTTGTAACTTTGAATGACCACTAAACAAACGGTTGTAACTCAAGGACTATCTGTTAGAAGGACCGCTATGATTATTATTCCTTGTTTTTGTAAACAAATCCATTTCGAGTGCAAACATTCCTTTCCTCTGCCTAGGCTTAGGCATATTGCTAAAATAGACTTTACCTTTGACAATCGGAAATCCACAAGAATTTTCTCATCCATTTCCACCAGGTTTGCTTTGAAAATTAGTTTGTTGTTTCTTCTGTCCATGGTGGATATGGTGACCTTTCATCAGAATGGAAGAAGTAAAGTTAATCTTCTGGTAGAACTGCGTTCTTGCTTTTCTTGATAGAAAACTCACAATATATAATAATTATTACAGTCACGGGTGCTGTTTATGGAAGCACACGGCAAGGCTTATCTTTTAGCTTTGGAAGCCATACTAGGCCGAAGGCTTCCGCGCTGCTATTTTCCCATGTGTGGGAAAATAGGAGGGGGGTTTTGGTAGAAGGGGCCATAGACATAATAACATTCTTCCTGCCGGTCAAGGTCAGGCCAAGACTGCATCTGGAGAAGGAGTGGCCGGAGTGATGTCTCAAGATGGGACGGTTGGCGATTGGAGCATGTGATCGGCAGAGGGGGTGGGGATTTTGGAGTTTGTCTTACTGAGGAAAACCCCGGATCCCCAGATTCGGATTTTATACAGTTGTGCCAGTTTACCTATGCTAGTAAAAGAACTTTGAAATATGTTTGCTTCGGAGTCTTTTCTGCAGGAGGGGGATTTGGTAGAAGGGGCCATTAGACATAATAACATTCTTCCTGCCGGTCAAGGTCAGGCCAAGACTGCATCTGGAGAAGGAGTGGCCGGAGTGATGTCTCAAGATGGGACGGTTGGCGATTGGAGCATGTGATCGGCAGAGGGGGTGGGGATTTTGGAGTTTGTCTTACTGAGGAAAACCCCGGATCCCCAGATTCGGATTTTATACAGTTGTGCCAGTTTACCTATGCTAGTAAAAGAACTTTGAAATATGTTTGCTTCGGAGTCTTTTCTGCAGGAGGGGGTTTTCTGGAACGCTGACATTATAAATGGATTTTTTCCCAAATGATATTTTGGAGTAAATAAGGAACTTCCCTGGCTACTAAGTAATCACGAATAAACAGCCTAAGAGAAATTAAAAAAGGATGGACACAGCTGGCTTTTATGCCTAAGGCAGGACTAGAACTCTCAGTCTCCTAGTTTCTATGCCAGCACCTTAATCACTACAGCAAACTGGCGCTCCAGTTTGTAATTATAATATGTAATGATATAATAATAATGTTAGCAATAGCTAAGAATTGCAACAAATACTATCCACGTGCAGTTCTAGCTCTATTACTTATTCCTTCACTTATTGAAGCAACATATATACTTCAAAGTTTTACTTTTATACCTGGTTTGTGCAACCTTTCTTCCAGAGGTAGCCCATCTTCTCACAAACCTCCTTTAAGATTTGGTAAGACTGGTCAGCATCCAATTTCAAAAAGAAACGTGTCATCCTCTTTACTAGACGTTGCCAGGGGTTCTAAAAGAGACAAGAAAATGTCAGAAATTGTAAACTGAGCAATTCAGCTGACTTCTCCGGAACCAATGTGATTTCCCAAAGTTAGATGTTAAGGTTTTCATCAAAACCATGAATTTATCCTTTAGTTTCGTTATGAAAAAAATAATTCTTAAGTCCAATTATTATTATTAAATGCCAAAGCAAAGGATAGGGTTTAAAGGGGAGAGGAAAACCCAATGTAGAGGTAGTCCTCGGCTTACGACCACAGCCGAGGTCAGAATTTCCATTGCTAAGCAAGGCAGTTAAGGGAGTTGGGCTTGATTTTTCTCCCCATGGTTGGGAAATTACAAATATTAAGTGAAGCATGCAGCCATTAAGCAAATTGGGCTTCATCCCATACTGACTTTGCTTGTTGGAAATTGGCTGGGAAGGATGCAATTGGCAATCACGCCTCCTTGGGATCCTGCAACCACTGTAAATGCATGCCAGTTGCCAAGTGCCTGAATTGTGACCGTGGAGCTGCTGCGATGGTTATTAAGTGCAAGGACTGGTCGGAAGTCACTCTTATCCAGTGCCTTTGTAAGTTCGAACAATCCCTAAATCAGTGGTTCTCAACCTTTATAGTGCTGCGATCCCTTTAATACAATTCCCCATGATGTGGCGACCCCAACCGTAAAATTATTTCCGTTTTGAATTTATCGCGCCTGAAGCCGCATTGGCTAGCGATCTGAACTGCTTGCGATTGCCTTGAGGACGGAGGCATTAAAGCGGAGACTCCTCCCCTATTAAGTTTATCGCGCCTGAAGCCAGATTAGGCTAGCGATTGGGAGTGATTGCAGCTGGCTTGAGAGGGAGACATCAGAGCAAAGATTTCTCTCTTTTTTAATTCATCGCGCCTGAAGCCGAATTCGGCTAGCGATTTGAAGAGCCTGCAGCTGGCTTGTGGAGTCAACCATTGGAGCGCGATTCTTCGACTCGCAAGTATACTTCCCATATTTCCGATGGTCTTAGGCGACCCCTGGCAAATCGTCATTCGACCCCCAACGGGGTCGCGACCCACAGGTTGAGAACCGCTGCCCTAAATGAATGGTTGTAAGTTGAAGAAGTTGAGATTGTAATTTAAGAACAAAGAGAAGCCAAGTGTTCCACCAGGCAGAGTTACCTGCGATGAACTTGGAGTGCCTAACAGCTGGCTGTTCAACAGCATTTGCTCAGGGCAGGCTGGTTGAGAGAAGCTAATCCCTTGCACCAATTTCTCGATACTGCCTGGGCTGCTGTCCCACAAGGAGAGCCCAGTTCTTGGTTCTGGCTGGGAATTGGAACAGATCTTTTTTTCCTCGCTGCCACAAAAAAGATAGTTGTCATCACAATGTTAGAGTGCATCCGTTTTTCTAGTATCTGCGCTATCTGCGCTGGACTGTATGAGCCATTATTTGGCACATGACTATTAAAGCTAATCCATACATACAACCTTGGTTTCCATTTTCCCCAACGAAATTCCAAATCACAGCATATTCCAGGTTACTCAAGTGAGATCCCTACTAACCAGTCAAAATATCCAGCCAGCACGGATGGACATCCCAAATGGACGATTAATTCAGACCAACCAAGCGTTCCCAGATCCAATTATTCAATTATCTTTGGACCTTTAGTTTGATAGAGAAGATAGGTAGAATGTTGTGATGATGCAAGTCCATCAGAACATGGAAAAACTGGTGGCCTTCCATTGATACACATCATATAGCTGTACCTAGTCTAGGACTATCAAGTTGATAAGTGGCATCTCTACAGGATTTTAGGCCAGCAATTTTCAAGCCAAACTAGAAGATTCTAGAGATTGAATTTTCCAAGCTGTACTCTAGAGTCGTGGTGGCACAGTGGTTAGAAAGCACTATTGCAGGCTAATTCTGCTGACTGCTGACTGCCAGCAGTTTGATTCTCACCAGCTCAAGGCTGACTCAACCTTCCATCCCTCCTTAGTTGGTAAAATGAGGACTCAGATTGTTGGGGGCAATATGCCGATTCTGTAAACCACTTAGAGAGGGCTGTAAAGCACGGTGAAGCGGTATATAAGTCTAAGTGCTATTGCTGTTGCTACTTCTGAGCTCTTATCCTGCCTAGAAGAATGTCCCAAATTTCATCTCATCAGCCATGGTTCTGTTGCCTGGATGTGTCTTAGGGAACTAATGAGAACAATTCACACCACAATCATTTAAAACAAACAGTGCTGTTTCTAGTGAAGTTAGATTACTAGACACTACACAAGAGGTCTTCAAACTTGGCAGCTTTAAGATTTGTGGACTTCACTGTGGAATTCTCCGGCCAGCATGTCTGAAATTGAAGTCCACAAGTCTTAAAGCTGCCAAGTTTGAAGACCTCTGCACTACACATACATAAGAGTGTCTTCACCTGTGTGCATCTTTTACGGGAGAGAAGTCCATATCTGATCGAATATGTTTAGAAAAACCTCCTGGTGAATCAGAAGATCCTCCAGAAGAGCCCCGGGAACGCTTTATGCCTACAAAGACAAACATGTCATGATTAGGATCTAAACAAAACAATTTACCATATTTTTTGGAGTATAAGATGCACTTTTTTCCCTCCTAAGAGGCTGAAAATTTAGGTGCGTCTTATACTCCGAATGTAGCTTTTTAAAGCTTTTTTTCAGCCCTAACAAGGCACTAGACAGTAAAGCGATCTGCTCCCTCCGACTCTCAGCTGTGCTTTAGAAGCTTTTTTTCAGTGAAGTGATCTTCCCTGCTTTGCCTGCTCCCTCGACTCTCAGCTGTGAAGCTTTTTTTCAGCCCTGACGAGGCGCTAGCGAGTGAAGCGATCTCTGCTGTTCGCCTGCTTTTCTCATCGCTTCTCTCTCCAAAGATCAGTTGTGCTTTAGAAGCTGTTTTTTTTATCCCCAAGCAGGAGATAAAAACCAGCAAACTAATGTACTGACCAGACTAAGGACAGTAGCCAGATGAATCCCTGGTAGGCAGATTACTTTTTCCTATTTTCCTCCCTAAAAACTAAGCTGCGTCTTATGCTCCAGTGTGTCTTATACTCCGAAAAATGCGATAAGTACAATTAAGTGTTTCGAGGCCAGGCTATGGCCTGCAGCTCTCTAGGGCTGTTGACCAGCTTATATTCAATCAACCCATCTTTATTGTGGTCACAGACCAGCATATATTATATTTCTCTCTGAAGGATCAGAAAAAATAAATCAACGTAGGCTTACTAAATGTAAAATTCCCTGAATGAAAGTGAGACAGGTTTCCTATCATCTGAATTTTTCTTTGGCCAATTCTCCCTTTCTGTTGCTAAAGATAATAAAACAGGGCTAGATTATTCCTTCATGCCATCACTCTGCTGAACACTTAATTCCTGAGTTCTATCTAATGTATATTATCCCACACAGTGTGGCTGTAGCATTATAATTTATCCTTTTTATTATCTTCTTTACTTCTCCCTTTTATTGGTATTACTGCTATTATTATTCTCTCTATTGCTTTGCAAGTACACTAAGCGCTTCTGTATTGGAGACAAATTTCTTCTCTATCTAATCACCCTTGGCTAAATAAAATGTTCAATTTAATTCAAAAGATAAATAATAAGATGATCAAGACCTACTTTACATAGCTTGGTGTCATTCAGATCAGGGATCTCCAACCTTGGCAACTTTAAGACTTGTGGACTTCAACTCCCAGAGTTCCTCAGCCAACAAACCAAAGCTGGCTGAGGAATTCTGGGAGTTGAAGTCCACAAGTCTTAAAATTGCCAAGGTTGGAGACCCCTGATTCAGATGGTACAAACCACTCATGGGGATGGGGGGGTGGGATTACAAGTATACACCAAACATCAATGTAGGACTTTCCAAATGGTGCTGAACTATATACATCCGGCAGCCTTAGCCGAGGGATAAGGGATGCTGGGAGGTGTAGTTTTAGATGAAAGTTTCACATTTCTACTTTATGCCTGTGACTATTTCAAGCAAGCCAAATATGGGTGCCTACTAAGAATCTAAGAATCTGAGTCTTGGTTACCATCCTGAGAAAAAAATGACAATGAAAACAGTGAAAGAGAAAGCTTATCGATAACTATTACTCCTAGTTCATTGGTGGTTGAACAAAACTGTTTGAAGCATGACTTGCTCCTTCTGTGGGATCCATAACAATATTAAACTCCGAAAAGTCCACAACTCTTAAGGTTTAAAAAAGGGATGTCACTCTAAGAGGCATGTAAAATACCCCCAGAAAGGTGCTTTTTCAGAAAGCAACTGGACTTGTTTTTTCCTTGCAGATGTTTCGCTTCTCATTCAAGAAGCTTCTTCAGTTCAGAACTGAAGGAAAAACAGTCTTCAAGGAAAAACAAAGTCCAGTTGTGCCTCTGGAAAATGCACCTTTGGGACAACCATGACCTGGATGAACGAGAATCTCCATAGACAAAAAACACACTCACTTTTCCTTAAAGGTTTTGTATACCATCTGTCTTTGTTAATGTCTGCAATCGTAAGCCTGGATGAGGGGTTTTCATTTAAGAGTTTGAGAAGCAAGGCTGCAAAAAAAGAAAAAAAAATGCAAAGAATTAAATGACCCAAAAGCAACTTCGATTAACATACTCTATTGCGAAACATCTTCAAACAAAACTTTTTAACATTGGATTTGCAATTGTTCGTTGGATGATGAATCTGGGTCCGTAAAAAATAAACCCATATTCCTCCTGGGTTTCTCCATAGAACATTACAGATCAAGAGAGGGAAAAGTCATACATAATCTCCCGGTCTAGAAACAGGATTATTCAATCTGCTGAAGTACCGAGGGGTAATGAATCAATCTTCTTCCATGGGGAAAGGTAAGTCTTCCTTTCTTTCCAATCACAATATTCTTGGCAAGTATCGGCAGGCTGGTCCCAGGGCAATTCTGCCGGAAAGAAAACTAAGTTTTAGAGCCAAATTTAACAAAAACACGGAAGATTCCTAATTAATCCATATTCCCAATAAATAGGCGTCTGCCCTTCATTTTATAAGAATTCCTATTAGGAAAAAGGAATTCGATTGTAGGTAGCTCTTACCTCCTGCTAACATCGCAGTCAGCACTATTCCACATGACCAAACATCAACAGGCTCAGCGTGAAATTCTTTCTTTTTCAGGACTTCTGGGGCCAGGTATGGAAGCGTGCCACATATCTTGTTCAGCAGTCGCTCACAGCCATTATATTTAAATACGGTAGCGAGCCCAAAGTCTGAGATCTTGAGGTTGTCTGAGCAAAGCACAAAGGACACCGCATCAGCCTTCACATTGGATTAATTCAAATGAAATCACCAGAAAAGCACTCAAGTTAACCCAGAAAGCCTGAGGACACAGATAAACCTCCAGCTGGCCTTAACGACTAGCTACAAGAATGCAAATGACCAGCTGTCTGCAATGAGTACAAATCTTTCCATTCCCCACCATCCAGTCAGAGCTGAAGAAGCTTCTTGAATGGTCTTCAAAGAAAAAACAAAAAAGTCCAGTTGCCTCCTGAAAAAGCACTTTTGGGTCAACCATGGCCTGGATGACTGAGAATCTCTACAGACTTTTAGCTATACAATTTGGGATGAACACCCTTTGAATGGTGCGAAAGTAGGAATGGATTTCTAGAGGAAAAATTTCAGACTACAGGAACCAGGAGCGTCACTCAGGTGACTCTGAGGACACAGATAAATCTCCAAGTGGTCTCAATGACTCTCTAAAAGAATGCAAATGACCAGCTGTCTGCAAGGAGTATAAATCCTTCCATTCCCCACCATCCAGTCAGAGTTGAAGAAGCTTCTTGGATGAGAAGCAAAACGTCCTCCAGGAAAAACAAAATCCAGTTGCCTCTTGAAAAAAGCACCTTTGGAACAACCATGACCTGGATGACTGAGAATCTCCATAGACTTTTAACTCAGAAAAATATCCAGGAGGCTGAAGAAGAGGCAAAGAAATCTCCAGGTAAAGAACAGAGGTCCCATTTCCAGCATTTCGCTCATGACCTTAATGAATAGATTGGGAAGGGAGGAGGAGAGTATAGAAACTACAGGTAGTCGTTGACTTACAACAGTTCGTTTAGTGACCGTCCAAAGTTAGAACGGCATTGAAAAAACTGACTAATGCCATTTTTCACACGTATGGCCATTGCGGCATCCCCCTGGTCACGTGATCAAAATTCAGGTGTTTGGCAACAGGTTCATACTTATGACAGTTGCAATGTCCCGGGGTCCCCTTTTGCGACCTTCTGACAAGCAATGGGGAAGCCAGATTCACTTAACAACCGTGTTACTGATTTAGCTGCAGTGATTCACCTAACACCTGTGGCAAGCAAGGTCACAAAATGGGGCAAAGCTCACTTAACGAATGTCTCACTTAGCAACAGAAATGTTGGCCTCAATTGCGGTCGTAAGTCGAGGACTATCTGTGCACCCTTGTCATTTTCGGGGAACCGCCCCCCCCGGACTAAGTAGCTCTGCAGCAGGCAGTCTCTGCAATCTACATCCATCAGTGATATGAGTTGGCAACCTGCTAACTGCCCCTATCCTCATTGCAAAAGGAGTTCTGCAGAAACTTAGCCGATCACTCTGTTTCTCCATGTAATCAACTTTTTCTTTGATTCAGACATAAATTGGTTGAGTGAAAGATTACAGTTTTTTTTAGTGTGATTGACAAAATACGGAGAGTGTCTCTCTTAATAATTGTGGGATTCCTTATGATTTATATTGATATATTGACCATCAATGGTGTTGTAAATGTTGTACCTTGATGAACATATCTTTTCTTTTATGTACACTGAGAGCATATGCACCAAGACAAATTCCTTGTGTGTCTAATCACACTTGGCCAATAAAATTCTATTCTATTCTATTCTATTCTATTCTATTCTATTCTATTCTATTCTATTCTATTCTATTCTATTCTATTGGGCGAGTGGTAGCCGAAAAGCAGAAATTTGGAGTAGTCTATCTGAAGACTGAAATGAATCCTCTGTTTTCTGGGGTCAAACTTTCCCCCTCTCCCCCGTTCCCCTATAACCCTAAGGTTTTAGGGTAACATAACATAACGTAACGTAACATAACATAACATAACAACGTAACATAACAATATAACATAACATAACATAACATAACGTAACATATTAACATAACATTAACATTAACATAACATAACGTAACATATCATAACATCACATCACATCACATCACATCACGTAACAACAGACTTGGAAGGGACCTTGGAGGTCTTCTAGTCCAACCCCCTGCCCTGGCAGGAAACCCTACACCATTTCAGACAAATGGCTATCCAACAAATTTCCAGTGTTGGAACATTCACAACTTCTGGAGGCAAGTTGTTCCACTTATTGATTGTTCTAACTGTCAGGAAATTTCTCCTTAGTTCTAAATTGCTTCTCTCCTTGATTAGTTTCCACCCATTGATTCTTGTTCTACCCTCAGGTGCTTTGGAGAATAGCTTGACTTCCTCTTCTTTGTGGCAGCCCCTGAGATATTGAAACACTGCTATCATGTCTCCTCTAGTCCTTCTTTTCATTAAACTAGACATACCGAGTTCCTGCAACCGTTCTTCATACGTTTTAGCCTCCAGTCCCCTAATTATCTTTGTTGCTCTTCTCTGCACTCTGTACAAAAGAAAAATCATGTACCTCTTGCATCAAGTAGCAGATTCTCTGGCTTTATATCCCGATGTGTCACTCCTATGCTATGGAGGTAGACCTTATTTAAAAAAAAAAGTAATTCTATTAATTCTTTTTGCCCACATCAACTTCAAATTAGAATGTGGAAGCGATCAATGAAAAGACTCACCACGCCAGCAATTAGCTGGTGGAAAAATCTCTGTGCTTCTGATTCTGGCATGCCGATATCAGGCTCTAGGGGGAAAAAAAACACCATATTATTGTTATGCATATGCTAAAATAATCTACATCATCAATAACTTCTTTTCCCCACTAGAATCCTGCATTTTAAGACAGTGCGGCTGGAGACGCTAATGCCAATAAAGGGATTAAGTTTTAGAAAAGGATATTTCATTCTGCAACTTGACTAATTTTTATTTATTAATTCGCCACTCATATCGTGTCGAAGCAACTCTGGGTGGCTTACAGCATATAGACATTAAAATTAACAACCAATAGGCCTAACCCAATAAAATGACCAATACCATCAATGTAAAATCATGATCAGAAGATGGGGAGAAAGGGAGGATTAAGCTCTTAATTAACCATCTAATTTGGAATCTTTTCAACTGATATTAGTTTATTTTAAGGCTGGCTTGTTATAAATGCATTTAAATAACCCTGAAAGAATAAGACAACCAGAGTTGCATTTAAACCATGTCCTAATTGGAGAGGCAGTTTTATATCTCAAGTCTGTTAAATTCTTCTCTATTTCCATTTTAAATTGAATCCAAGCATAAAATTTCCCCCTCCTTCCCTCCCCTCCCCTCCCCCCTCCCTTCACAACCCCCGACTTCCCGGAACGAGCACAAGGTATAGTTAAAAATAAAACAAACATATGCTAAAAAATTTTCGTCCCAACTTAATTATACTCCTACAATTCTCATCAGTTCCTAACTTCCCCCGAAAACAATCAAGAATAATACATCCTAATCATTCAAAAGCAGTCTGATAACTCTTAGTTTGATATCTACTTTGAATATAGCCAATCCATTTTTTCCATTCCTTTAAGTATCTTTCTTGCATATTGTCTTTCAAAAAGGCTGATATTTTCGCCATCTCAGCCAAATTGGCAACTTTCAATATCCATTCTTCTATTGTAGGGTACTTCTTTTTTCTTCCAATACTGTCCTATTAGTGATCTTGCTGCTGTTATTAGATTTAAAATCAATTTAGTCTCAATTACTGTACAGTCCGTAATAATTCCCAACAGGAAAAATTGCGGCAGGAACTTTATCTTCTTTTTCAAAACATTTTGTAAAATCCACCAAATTTTTATCCAAAAGGCCTTTATGTCCTTACAAGTCCACCAAATATGAAAATATGTAGCGTCATCACAATTACATCTCCAACATTGCATATCTGGGTACATACACGATAATTTCTTAGGATCTAGATGCCATCTATAAAACATTTTATAGAAATTTTCCCTCAAATTCTGTGCCTGCGTGAATTTAACATTTCTAACCCAATTTTTTCCCCAAGTTTCCAATAATATTGGCTCCTGAAAATTTTGTGCCCACTTTATCATACAGTCCTTTACCAAGTTTTCTATAAAACTTTTTGAATAAAAAAAAAATTGAATCCAAGCATAAATTATATGCTTGAGTCCTTCGGGAGAAGGGCGGTATACAAATTAAAATATTATTATTATTATTATTATTATTATTATTATTATTATTATTATTATTATTATTATTATTATTATTATATAAAATAAGCAAATTTAAAGAGACCATCTAACTCCACTGCCAGTGGCGATGCCTCTGCGGGCAGAGAAGGCTTGATTTCAGAATGCCGGCTTGTAAGTAGCTGTTTTTTTAAAAAAAACAAGATTCATACACTGTGCTCAGCTACAATGAAAATTTGTTTGGTTTAGTTTTGGTGTTATTGAATTCAGCCAATCATGGTTTATACAGCGAACAAACCACGATGGAGCATATAAACTGGGTCGTATAAATTGTCCCATGGAGACAATTAGACAATTTAGCCTGGAGAGCACTTGCCTATAAAGTCTCCAAGAGTCGGACATGACTGAATGGATAAAACAATAATAAATTATACACTGGGAAAAATGGGAAATAGATTCCAACAGAACTAAAATAATCCAACTAGTTTGAGTTGCCTTTCTTGTAGCTACATAGGAATTCCCACAAGGTTCCTTCGTAGTAAAATAACACTGTTATCCCCAGATTGTACCAAAGTCATTGTGTGGCACCCTACAAATTCTCCCATACCTATTCGGTCAAAAAGCTCGCCCCCACTGCAGTATTCAAGGAAGAGGTACTGAATAGTGCCTTCTCGACGATGCCCGAAGAATTTCACAATGTTCTCATGATTCAACATTTTGTTGATACAGATCTCCTTCCTGATCTGATCCGGACATTCAGCGGCACATTTTATGTCCACCATTTTCACTGCAACCGCTTCCTCGGTGCGCCTATTCACAGCTAGTTGAACTCTGAAGAGGAAATCAAAAACAGGGTTGCAAACAGCAATAGCGCTTGGACTTATATACCGCTTCACAGTACTTTATACAGCCCTCTCTAAGCAGTTTACAGAGTCAGCATACGGCCCCCAATAATCTGGGTCCTCATTTTACCCACCTAGGAAGGATGGAAGGCTGAGTCAACCTTGAGCCTGGTGAGATTTGAACTGCCAAACTGCAGGCAGCCAGCAGAAGTAGCCTGCAGTACTGCACTCTAACCACTGCGCCACCGAGGCTCACTCAAATAAATTTTCTATCCTGGAAATTAAGATCAATATAACTTTGCCCACCATCCACTTTTCTTCTATGGAAAACAGGAAACAGCACCACCACCCTTAACTTAAAAGAGCATGATTTTCCCCATCCTGTAATTCTTCAATATCATGGATTACAGTTTGCATCTCATCCTTGTTCTACAGGCTTTATCTGAACTCAATATTTTATGCATTCATGTAAGCAACTTACTCTCCATAAGCCCCTTCACCAAGAGTCTGCACTAAATCCCAGTCTTCCACAAACGGCACTGCCATTTTCACAACCTGCACATCTGCTACAAATATTTGAAAATAAAAAGAAATTTATTTATTCAGCAGACATATATAACTGCCCATCTCACAAACATATGACTATGGGCAGTGTACAACATAACAACAGTTAAAAACTCCATATAAATAAAGTAAACATACAACGCCAAGAATTACAAAATAGGGCTGCCAGGTACTCATTAATCATATATATATATTTATTTACTTACTTATTCCTGTACATGAGCTGAAGAAACAAAAGTGTGTGTGTATACACACACATACGTATTTCTTTTGTTTGTTCAGTTCATTTACTAATATATATGTTGCATTTTTCATTCCATTTACTTGTTCGTTTTATTTACTAATAAACAGGAATAAGTAAGTAAATAAGCCCAGGAGGGTGAATCTAAGATATACCTGCTCATGTGAATTTTGAAACTTGAGTAACAGTAAACTAGTTGCAAAAAAACTCTAACAAAATATATTAGTCTATTGCTAGTAAGAATTCATCCTACTTCGGTCTGTGATATTTCCATCCAGAGACGAGGTTAACAGTTTTCCTTATTTTCCCAGCCAACTTGTTTGGCTTTTTTTATGCTGTCTGAGCAGAAAATTCAGTGCCTTTACCTATACATGTTTTGCATATGACCCAGAATAGGTTTCTCAACCTTATCCACTTTATATTGTGTGGACTTCGGCTCCCAGAATTCCCCAGCTAGCATAAAGAATTCCGGGAGATGAAGTCCATGCATCTTAAGATGCTAAAGTTGAGAAATCCCATCCTAGGACTTACCAGTGACTTGCATGAGAAAAAAAAAAACATGCGAGGAGAAAGGCTTGAGGCACAAGCTACTCCTTCCAAAATAAAAAGAAATTGAATCTGTGGCTCAGAATTCATTACTGATGCAACCTACACACAGAAACACATTTGTACACCTTGCGAGAAGCAATGCAACTTTTTTTTATGATGTCTGAGCAGAAAATTCAGTGCCTTTACCTATACATGTTTTGCCTATGACCCAGAATAGGTTTCTCAACCTTACACTATGTCAGGCAATAGTCTTCATCCATTTGTATACTATATACAAAGTCAACTTATTGCCCCCCAACAATCTGGGTCCTCATTTTACCTACCTTATAAAGGATGGAAGGCTGAGTCAACCTTGGGCCTGGTGGGACTTGAACCTGCAATATTGCAGGCAGTTGCTGTTAATAACAGGCTGCATTAGCCTGTTGAGCCACCAGAGACCTGAAGACAGACTGATGAAGGAAGGTTATTTTCATCCATCTTTTGTGATACCTAGAATCCTCTTTCCTATAAGCCAGTGGTCACCAACCTTTCGGACCTCAAGGACCACTAATATGATCTGCCTAATGACTGACTGGGTGGGCGTGGCTAAGTGGTCATGTGACTGGGTGGGCATGGCCAACTCGATGCCATTCATGTTAAGGGGCGCCTTGCCAATCTCTATTTCCCCCTCCCTTCCCAGCCACTCCTCATCTGCCTGCTCGGGTTCCTTAGGGCCCCAAAAGGTAGCAGTTGTTGGAGCTAAGCAGCCACCATGACAAAGAGTCCATAGTTTGAGCACCCCTGATTTAGTTCAATATAAAAAAATGCAGATAATTTTTCTGCGGACCACCAAAATTTTCTTGCGGACCATCAGTGGTCCACGGACCACCAGTTGCTGACCACTGCTATAAGCTACAGAAACATAGAAACTACACTCCACGACAGTTGTTCTCCCAGCTTAGCAACTCACATTGTGTCGACTGCAACTCCCAGAATTCTCCAGGCAACACAGCCATGGGAAACTCTGGGAGTTGAAAAGTCCACATGTATCGAAGTTACCTTTGGTAACTGTAAAGTTACTAAACTGTAAAACTTGTTTGGTAACAAGGACCCACCCGGGTGGCCAACCTTGGCTCAAACCAAGGCTATAAAATCCAACCAAACCCCAAAGCACCATCCATGCACAAAGGTGCGATGGACAGCAGACTCGGGGTGCCCTAAGGATCAGTCTTGGGGTGGGGCGGGATCAGGGGTAAAATCCAGCAGGTTCTGACAGGTTCTGGAGAACCGGTAGCGGAAATTTTGAGCAGTTCGGAGAACCGGTAGTGGAAATTTTGAGCAGTTCGGCGAACCGGTAGCGGAAATTTTCAGTGTTTTGGAGAACCGGCAAATACCACCTCTGGCTGGCCCCAGAGTGGGGTGGGAATGGAAAATTTGCAATATCCTTCCCCCAGGAGTGGGAAGGGAAGGGAGAATTTGCAATATCCTTCCCCCCAGGAGTGGGAAAGGAATGGGGATTTTGCAGTATCCTTCCCCCTGGAGTGAGGTGGGAATGGAGATTTTGCAGTATCCTTCCCCTGCCACGCCCACCAAGCCACGCCCACAGAACCGGTAGTTTTAAAAAAAATTGGATTTCACCACCCGGTGGGGCGGGTTTCTCCTAAAGCAGGGGGGTCTCCAATCTTGGCCACTTTTAAGACGGGTGGACTTCAACTCCCAGAATCCTTCCCCCTGGAGTGAGGTGGGAATGGAGATTTTGCAGTATCCTTCCCCTGCCACGCCCACCAAGCCATGCCCACAGAACCAGTAGTTTAAAAAAAAAATTGGATTTCACCACCGGGTGGGGTGGGTTTCTCCTAAAGCAGGGGGGTCTCCAATCTTGGCCACTTTTAAGACAGGTGGACTTCAAGTCCCAGAATTCCTCAGCTGGCTGGCTGAGGAATTCTGGGAGTTGAAGTCCACCCGTCTTAAAAGTGGCCAAGATTGGAGACCCCCTGCCCTAAAGGAAGAGCAACCCACTTGCTCAGCGCGTAGACAATACTTGGGGGGGGGGGCGGAGAGAGGGAGGGGGAGGGGGGAGAGGGAGAGAGAGAGAGGGAGAGAGAGAGAGAGAGAGAGAGCAGCTGAAAACGGGAGGGGGGCTACAATAACGGAGCTACCTTCCCTAACCCGGCGCCCACCCCCCCACCTTTGCTTTGCAATTGCTGCGGGAAAACCCAGCGGCAGTCCAGGCGCCGGCCGCAAGCCCAAGCAGTGCGGGAGGGGGCCAAGTCCAGCCTGCCCGTCTAGAGCCCCTCCCGGGACAAGCCCCCCCCCCACCCCTCTTCCCAGCCTCTCCCTCCCTTCCTCCTTCCCGCTGGCTGGGCTGCAGGGATAGTTCGAGTCCCGGCTGCGTCCCAGCTCGCTCACCCGCCTCCACTTCCGAAATCGCCGCTTCCCGCCAAAGCGCGTCGCAAGCCGGGCGCCCAGCCAGAGGCGAGGAGAGGCGGAGGATTCTGCCGACGGCTCCGCCCCTGGCCCCGGACTCAGCCTCCTTGCTCCAGCCGGCGAGGGAGGGAGGGAGGGAGGGAAGGAGGCGCCAAGGGCTGCCTTGGCTTCGGGCTGCGGGGGGTCTATATCAGGGGTCTCCAACCTTGGCAACTTGAAGCCGGACGGGGAGGGACTTCAACTCCCAGGATTATTTAAAATAAATAAAAAAATACCGTATAGCTTTGTTAGATAGGGTTACAATTTAAAGGTAGACGATTAAATCGGTATAGAAAATAGAGAATGGTAACCTATAAAATTGTAAAGTCTGTAAATAGGAGCGATACCTGATACTGGAATGCTGTAAGGCAGGGGTCTCCAACCTGGGTCCCTTTAAGACTTGTGGACTTCAACTCCCAGAGTCCCTCAGCCAGCAAAGCTCTCTGGGAGTTGAAGTCCACAAGTCTTAAAGGGACCCAGGTTGGAGACCCCTGCTGTAAGGAGTGGAGGTGGCATGTTAAGGTTGAAATATGTTTTAATAAAAAATTGATTTTACAAAATAATATAAAATAAATAAGATTTTTTTTTAAAAAAAATTGCCATTCCCTTTTCACCCTGTGCTTCCTTTTGCACCCTTTCTCGAACGATTTGATTCCGCCATTTCTTTGAGACTAGAGTATAACTCTTGTTCTGCAGTGAGTTGGCCGAGAGGAATTGTCATATAGACCAGGGGTCTCCAACCTTGGCAACTTTAAGCCTGGTGGACTTCAAATCCCAGAAGGGAATTCTGGGAGTTGAAGTCCGCCAGGCTTAAAGCTCTGCTGGTTGAGGAATTCTAGGAGTTGAAGTCCGCCAGCCTTAAAGCTCTGCTGGCTGGGGAATTCTGGGAGTGGAAGTCCGCCAGGCTTAAAGCTCTGCTGGCTGGGGAATTCTGGGAGTGGAAGTCCGCCAGGCTTAAAGCTCTGCTGGCTGGGGAATTCTGGGAGTGGAAGTCCGCCAGGCTTATTTATATATGTATAAATCTGAAGGTTGAAATATGTTTTAATAAAAATTGATTTTACAAAAATATAAAATAAATAAGATTTTTTTTCTTTCATCAGGAATATCTTGAATCACACTGTACAAAACCAAATGGTCAGTTATGGACCAAAAATGTCTATTTATATCACTGGAGTATGGACAAAAATATACGTTAAAAGAACAAGTTGGGAGAACTAATTCAATTGCTGTCTCCTCTTGAGTTATAAATTGTATTCATTTATTTGATTATTTATATATGTATAAATCTGAAGGTGAAATCCAAAAGTCTTAAAGGGACCCAGGTTGGAGACCCCTGCTGTAAGGAGTGGAGGTGGCATGTTAAGGTTGAAATATGTTTTAATAAAAATTGATTTTAAGTGGAAGTCCGCCAGGCTTATTTATATATGTATAAATCTGGAAGGTGAAATCCAAAAGTCTTAAAGTTGCCAAGTTTGGACACCCCTGCTTTAAGCCTTCTCAAGAGAGAATGTCTCTTTGGGAGCTGGAAAATTCCCTGTACTAATCGGAGCAGGACACCTTGGAGCACCCAAGAGTGACTTCTCAGGCAATGTGCACCATCCGAGTCTCCAAATCTCAAGATTGCTGCTTGTTAGGTTTTGGGGTGCCCTAAGATATCAGAATGGGATGTGGTGGTTCAGGGGCTAAGACAGCTGAGCTTGTCAATTGAAAGGTCGGCAGCTCAGCGGTTCGAATCCCTAGTGCTGCCATGTAGTGGGGTGAGCTCCCGTTACTTGTCCCAGCTTCTGCCAACCTAGCAGTTCAAAAAGACGTACAAAAATGCAAGTAGAAAAATAGGGACCACCTTGGTGGGAAGGTAACAGCATTCCATGTGCCTTTGGCATTGAGTCATGCCAGCCACATGACCACAGAGACGTCTTTGGACAGCGCTGGCTCTTCAGCTTTGAAATGGAGATGAGCACCGCCCCCTAGAGTCGGGAACGACTAGCACATACCTGCCAGGGGAACCTTTGTCTTTTAAGGCATCAGATCAGGTATCTGAGGACAACCTGTTTGGTTTTAAGGTACCTGGAATAAATGTTCCGCTTTTGAATCTAGTTTAATTTCTTTAAAAAGTTGGGGCCGAGGGATTTTTTCCCCAGGCTTTCATCATATTTCCCATTATCTGGATTGGAAACTCCAGAACAAGACAGGTAAGAAAGCAGGTAAAGAAGGCAGAGGTGATCATTCCGAGATGTATTTCGCTTGCCCCAAAGATAGAAAGGCCTGGTGCAAATTGTCCCGAACTGCAAAGAATATTTTACGTGCAAAACCAAGGTGTGTGTAGCTTGGGCTTGTCAGTATAAGTGCTTAAGAAATTATTTTCACAAGCTATCAGGAAACGTTTCTGGAGGCTTATATAAACTCTTCAGACCTCTATTTATTTATTTATTTGTTTGTTTAAAGGCAGCCTACAGCTGGGATGGGAAAGTGACAGAGTTCATAAAATAATACAAAATGTCACTCCATGCAATGACTTGCATTTATTTGCAAAATAAATTGCAAAAATTGCAGTAGCCTCCTGGGCAATACCAAATGCAATCTCAACGAGGGATTTTAATTCCTGCAGCCTAAGCCCATATTTCATTTTAAGGTTCTAAGATTTATCCAATGCAATATATACTGTAGCAGGAATCTTCCAGATTTTTCCCCAATTTTATTTTAATCAAAAGTAAAACAGGAACACCCTTCAATTATATAGCTCCTTCTTTAAAACACATCTAAAATTTCTGAAAAACTAGTTTTCATAATTTACCCAGAGTGTTAGCAGTGAGGTCTCCTATAGATTTTTTTTTCTTTTCATCAGGAATATCTTGAATCACACTGTACAAAACCAAATGGTCAGTTATGGACCAAACATGTCTATTTATATCACTGGAGTATGGACAAAAAATATACGTTAAAAGAACAAGTTGGGAGAACTAATTCAATTGCTGTCTCCCTCTTGAGTTATAAATTGTATTCATTTATTTGATTATTTATAAAATTTATAAGCTGCCCATTTTAACCTTAAGGTCAGTTTGGGCAGCTATCAATTTTGTTCATTTAAATCAGCTCTCAAATTTGGACCACCTAGATCAGGGATCCCTGGACCAGCACAGGTCTGCAGCATGCCAGAAACCAGCCCGCGCAAACAAGTGAAGTCCCACCCGCGGGATGCAGGCAGCACACAAAACCACGCCCTCGGGTCTGCAGAAAAACCTTTCCCACGGAACCAGACCCTGCTACCCAAAAGGTTGGGGGCCGCTGATCTAGATCTATTGAGCAGAAATTCTTTCTAGCTCCAGTTTAGAGAACAATTGAATAAGAACAACTGATTTCAACTACCACTGAGTTATCAAAAGACAAGATAGAAAGAAATGAACAGGAATCCACATTTTCCACACCCTTTTAATATCCTTTCATAAAGCTACTCCTTCTGATTTGGTAGCGGGTTTGTATTTATAAAAATCATAATACAGATTCATTACATGAAGATGGGAATCCTTGGGCAATTAAGTCCCAATTCCATGCTGACAAAGAGTATAAAAACCATCTGTTTCACAAAGGCTCGATCAGTGCTTATTATGGTACATCTGAAGGCCGGTTACGTTCTTGACAATCCACGATTATCCAAGTCCTTTACCTGTTAAAACAAAATTTATTTTTAGGGGTTCTGTTTGTTTGTTTGTTTCAGTTTTATAAGTAGAAGGGTAATAAAAACCGAATAAAAACAAGAAGCTATTTGCAACCTTCCTTGCCAGCTTTCCACAGGCAAAGTCAACAGGGGAAGGTTTATTTTTATGGCGATTCATTTAACTGCACGAATTTGCTTAACAACTATAGGGGGGAAAAAAGAAGAAGAAGAAGAAGGTTATAGAATCAGGCACGACTCATTTAACGACGAGTTGCTTCGCAGTGGAAATCCTGGTCTTAATTGTGGTCAGTAGTTGAGGACTCATCAAGTTGTACACATCAACTCCCAGTTATGAACAATTCCCCCCCCCCAAAAAAAAATATATGATTGCATATGGTCAGCTTACTTTATATATTCGAACTAGCCAGTGTTCTGTGGTGTAAGCTTCTTCCAAAACATCAAGCTCAAAATCTTTGTTGCCAATTTCAGCGTTTCTCACTCGGTCATAACCTGGTGGGCGTTCTAAACACAAAGGAAAGCAAACCATGGCTGAAAAAACATCCTTGTTTGACCAACCATTCCTCAACCTATGAATTCCAGTTATCCCACCTTAAGAAAAACACATTTAAGCTCTTTTAAAACTCTAGGTAACTTTTTTTTTAAAAAGTGATATTTAATCAATTATGCCTGTGTCTTGTTCCATGTCAAGCTCAAAAAGGGAACAGGAGCAGAGGATTGCACAATACAGGTCAACTCGTGATATAAATTCCAAGTTCTCATAAAGCAAATAATATGAAAGACTATTGGCAGAAATCATAGCTGCAGCGAAAGTAAAAATGGAATACAAATCCAAGTTCAAAATACTTCCCATATACTCAAAACAGCACTTTTAGTGCTCAAGATATATAATATACAAATAGAATGAGACTTTTGCCTTACACACTGTAAGCTGCCCTGAGTCTTCGGAGAAGGGCGGGATATAAATGTAAAAAAAAAAAAAAAAGAGGAATGCAGGGGAATTTACTAGGATAAAGCAATTATGTTTGGAAGAGTTAGTGGTAAAAGGAAACCAGGCCACCAAAGAGCACAATAGCTGGACACCATCAAGGTAGACATCAGCCAGAGCAGAGAACAACTCAAAGAAGTAGCATAGGATCGGAAGATGTAGAGACACCTGGCTCATAGAATTGGACTCGACTGAATGGATAACATCATCATCAGTGGTCACAGTAAAATGAGATAAAATATGTTATGCGCTCTGAGATTACTACTATCTACCCCATGCTAGAGAATAAAAAAAAACAAACGAAAATTAATTTTCTGGAGAACAAAATAGAACAAAGCCCCTAAGGCATGGAAAGTGCAGAGAATAGCATATAGAAAAAGGGAATGTCCCCAAAATTAACTCCTCAATAATACTGCAAAATATAGATAACATCACTCACTTGCTTCTGTGTACACCTGTCCAAAACGGTAGTAGCACATCTTATACATGAGGCAGTTAAGCAGCACCGGGGAGCCCTCTCGGTCTACCCGGAACTCTCCGGTGGGTGTGTAGTAATCATGTTCCTTTATGTGCTTGCCGGTGTCTGTGCTCCCTCCAATTCTCACCATCCACAAGAATTTGTTGATGTCTATGGAACAAAAAGTAACGCAATTGATGAACCTGTTCCAATTCATCAGGGAAGCAGGAGGCTTTATCCTCCTACTTAAAAATCTCTCTCTGGATCGATAGTCTTATGTTTAAGATGTTTGGACTTCAACTCCCAGAATTCCTCAACCAGCCATGGGAGAAGTTGAGAAGTTGAAAAATATTGCTCTGGATTAACAAGGCCATCTGGTTTAGATTTTTTAAATACAGACAACATGAAGAATATAAGAAGCAATTTATCAGCAGCTGTAGTGAGGTGGATTTATGTAGGGTTGTGCAAAATCCAATGCCTCAGGAACCCTGAAAAGTCCTTTCAAGGGAAATAATAAAAACATAGCATTACCATCTGAGGAATATCCAGTGAGGCCTCCAAATATCACTAGCACGTAACTGACATCCAGTTCCCTCATGATCTCATAAGCCCGCTCTTCAGTGGATGCCATGGCCTGGAAACACATATCAGCTCATTAATTCAACTTTCATCAGTTTGCTGAGGTATAAAAATATGCTATTATTATTTTCATGCAATCGATCCACCACCACCGCAATCATAATGTGTGCTAGTGATTCACAGGTAAAATAGGAAAGAATAAGGATCTAACACCTGTATTCAGAATTCCTTGAAGGTATAAAGGTAATCATGATTTTTTTTTTAAAAAAAATATTGCCTTCAATATTCAGAATACAATGAAATTTATGGAAATAATTCATAAGGATTCAGCACCTACCTGTCCAACTCGGGAAATATGTGTATTATTCCAAGTATTATTATCCACGAGGATGGTTCGATTTGCCATAGCTGTTATCTGATAACCATAATCCCACCACGACATAACTTTTGCATCCTGAGCTCAAAGAAAAAGACAATCCATAACATTTCATTGAACATGCAAATAACAGAATAAATGTTTATGAGCTATAATAGCGAAAAAAAGTCTGGTTACAAAACAAGTATTTTGTAACCTGATTTACATCTCAAGTTTTCCAATTGGATGAGAATGCTAGCTCTCTAGTTGTTAATTATATAATTATATAAATATACAAACAGAATGAAGACTATTGCTAACATAGTGTAAGCCGCCCTGAGTCTTCGGAGAAGGGCGGGATATAAATGTAAATAAATAAATAAAAAATTAGGACAATTAAAGTTTTGTCCACAGGCAGTGAAAAGATAAAAGCAAAACAATGAGCGTATTACACTTGCCGAGAATGTATTTGTCCTGTAGCTGTCTCAGAAATCTTTGTGATACCTAAAAGCTTTAAATATTAGCTGACATTCAGACTTTAGACAAAATTTTGGTGGCTAAGAAACAGAGACCTTTTTTTTTTAAGCAATAAGAGAATCTAAAGCCTGTTCTAGTTTTCTTATCAATGTGCTTGCACAGAGACCAATTGTGCAGGTATTATTACCTCTGGTGTATTGTGACGAAGCCAATAATACGCTTCTCTGAAGTCATCGAAAATAATCCTGCTCCCGTCACCACCACGAGCAGACAGAACTATTGAGGGAGAAGAGTAGGCTTCACTGGTTACCCAAGTCGAATGAAAGGTGTAAGTGATCAAGAAGAAAGCCATGACAAGGATCATTCCACTGGCAACCTAAGAAGCAACCGGAATCATTAAAACATGCCTAAGCTATTTTTTTTTGGGGGGGGGGGAAACAAAACACCGTTTTATTAAAGGAACCTTTTAACAGACATTCAGAAGCATCTCTTCTCTGGCAAATCATCTAGAGACAGTTCCAATGATATCTCTTCCCACCACTAGTAAAGTAAAACATTCCTCACCCAATGTTGTAAGTTGCATTTTTAATACGTGGCGGAAAACCTTGACCCATTAAAGAGTTATGCTTGCTTATACCACCACTCACTTCATTTTTGATGGGGTAAGTAGAATCCTGTTGCTTTTTAGTTTTCTTATCGGGTCGGCTGATGTCTAGATTTTTCATGTAGGTCGACAATACTTGAGAAACTCCAATGCCAGACAGAATACACATAACTGGGGCCAGTACCAGCATGAGACGAACCTATTAAAACACCAAAATACTAAGCACATTCAGCCATATGTATAGACGTAACTTTCTGGGAGGTGAAATTGCAAAGGGGATCAGATATGATGCCTGTTGTCTCTATTTATTCCCCTCTGGACAAATCTCCCCCCCCCCACCAACCCCCCCACCAAACTCTCTAACTTGCCCAGTGCGTCTTTTCTAAGCAAAGAATAGAAATATCTAATGTACCTATTAAGAGTAAAATAAGACAATCTCTTTTATTCATACTAATACATTCTCCCCAAAACACAAATCCAATGGTAAGCCAACATTCGGGACTCACCATCACAGCAGAGAAATACATGCTTGTGACACCATACATGATAATGAAAATTCGGGCGTCAGACAGATGGCTGAAACAGTAATACAGGCCAACTGTAAGGTAGAAAGAAAACAGATCAACTGTCAAGGAAACACAGAATATGATATAGAAAAAAATTATCAAACAAAGCTTAAGACTGAATTAGACATGTGAATAAAGGTCTAATTTATTCAAATTTTACTAATAAATTAGAAGTTTGAATAGAAACTTTGAAGGCACCAAATAAGATATTCTGATCAACGTTTCCCCCAATATTTCTGTGAGACACTTCCCCAAGATTTTCCTTTAATTCTCTATTTTTCCAAGTAAGAATCTGGTCCTTTTTTTAAAAAAAAAAAGCCAAATTTCAGGGGAACATTGTTTGCATGAAAGCATTTAACATTTTACTAGTCAGTCAAGTCAAGCTTTATTAAGGTCAAAGATCAGTATAGAATGAAGCAATTAACCAGGACCAAACATATGACACAAGCTAAAAGAAAATACATAATATTATTGTCACACATTTCTACACTATACAAACCTGGAAACATGAAAACGAGAAGCTGAAGATCAAAATAGTAGGATGACCATGTGGTGGGCTGGTGCTCAGAAACTGAAGCAATGATTGGAATATTATTCTTTGCATAAGAAGGATCAAGCAAAGAATAGAAACGTCCAGTCCATGGAGAAATTTTTCCTGAAAAAATTGAGAAATAACCAGGCTCAATAAAAATAGTTATGCAGTAGTGTTATAGTAACTTCAAGCAATAATATCTTAATATGCCTGCATAATGCCTGAATTACACACACGGGGACACACACACACACACACCTTCTATAACAAATGTAGAAATTTGGTTTTGTTAAGTTAGAATCAAAATATTTTTCTCAATCATGCCCAGAAAATTTAATCAGGATTATTGCTGCTTCTTCCTCAGACTTATGAACCATTTTGACTAAATAAAAAACTCTGCTCCTGCAAACCAGATTGTACTTATTTATCCAGAACTCTTCAAAGCTTCAATCGCATGACTAAGTCCAATTATTCATTTGATTTTAAACAGCATCCAAAAGCTGTAGACTTTTAATCTATTTCCACAACATAAATTGCTTTCAAATAAGTAAGCATAAACATTCTTCTCAGGAAGTTGCAATGGCCCAAGAAGCATGCTGACACAGTGAAATTATCTCATGTGTTGAAAGATTATTGAGCCTCAAGAGAAAAGAAAAAAAGAGAACATCCAATCAAAACCAGAGAAACTCTCCAGTAAAATAGTATTTTTCGGGATCTATTGAATTAATGTTCCAAAGAAACTGTACAGAAAGACATCAGTATGAATTGTTAAGACCCGCAGCTTCTCCTTACCTGTTAACATCAAAACAGCTCCTATGGACAGAAGGACAAACCCAACCAAGGAGATGACGCTTCTGAAGAGGATCTCAAATTGCTGAGGATTCAGTTTGCTGCGCAGGTAATCCACGAAGGCATGAATCTGGCAGAGACCAAATACCCCCAGGGCAGCCATGTGTTCAGATGAAAGAACAGGCTACAGGAAGGAAAGAATAAGCTTGATTAAGCTTACTTTTTATGACAACTGAATGCTTTTTTTCAGCCAGCAGGCTACCCGAATTAGCTATTTGGCTCAACTACTGTCGCTGTCAGATGGCCAAATCAATAGAAAATTAGTTCAAGAGCAGAAAAAGCTTTACACCATCCCCTTTCCTCAATCTTTTAGATTTCTTACCTGGAAACCGACAAAAGAGATCTGCATTGAGAGGATAGTTCCTAAGCAGTATACTGTACAATAAGCCACATAGATCCGGTGGGAGAACCGTCCAGTCAACATCAGCACCAGGACGTGAAGCGGAATTAGGTTGATCAAAAACACGTAGCCACCCCAAGAAGAAACCTGAATGGGGTGGGGGGGGTGAAAGCAAATGGAACACAGAAATGATACATTTCTAAATGTCGCAAGTGCACGATGGCTTAGGATGCTGTCTACAGTATGTGTGACACAAAAGCTTCTCTTCCCTCAAAATTTTTTACAGTTCTTAACAAATAAGTTTTAGAGTTGCTTAGCATGCTCATCTTTGTAACACAAGCAAAAGCAGCTGTTGGTCCATGGGGGCTAATATAATGGTTTAAGTCATGCTAGGAATAGGAAGGCATTGTCTGCTTTTTGCCTTCATTCTTGAGGGTCAGTGACTGACTCCAGACCAGAGACAAATTCTCGGCTTAACTATCTAACATGATTTCTGTGAAAATAAGCATTGGGGAAAGAAAGAGACACATTCTCTCCCTTGGGCCCCAAGAGATAAGGTGTGATTTAAATTTAACAAATAACTAAGCTGCAAAAGAAAGGGAACAATCTGGTCTTTATTTAGCAATTTATATGAATATAAAAATAGCTTGGCTTTGACAAGTATCACAGATGGAGGCTAAGAGGCACATGCTGCTGTCTGAAGTAAGGGAACTGTGGTACTAATTTCCCCTTTCCTTCTCCAAGGAGAGGGGCACATCCTTCAAGAATGATGCTAGGTGGTCCTAAATACAAAAGCCGGTGACTACAGAAATTTACGACGCTACAGCAATGTTTACAAATGTACAAAATATAAAGAAGTTGGGAAATGATTCCAGCCAGAATTTTGTCTGTTTTGATGCGATGATTCAAGGTATCTAGTGAGAAATTATCACTCACCATGTAGAAATAGGCAAGTGCGCAAATGGCCGCCCAGTAGATTGAACCTGTCTTCACAGCTTTGATCCACATATAGTAAGTCAGAAGCATACAGAATATAGCAATACCTGGAAATAAACCAGATCTAAGTCAAACTTCAGGCTTTGCATCCAAAGGTAGAGAAGGATAAGCCTGCATTACCACATCGTAGAGTAAAAGGTACTATAAAACGGTGTTTTCCAATTTTGGCAAATTTAAGATGTGTGAACGCCTAGAATTCTCCCGCTAGCATATTTAAACGCACAATTTAAAGTTACCAGTTGCCAGAGTTGGTAAACACTGTTGTATAAACTGTTGAGTTGTCAAAAAGAGGACTATTTGTCATAGATTTTATTCTAATTTTTCTTCACACAATTCACTTATTCATGTTTCCAAAGGGCATGCAATATATTCATTAACATTAATTCTATCATTTTAAAAACATCATGAAATATTATGAAGGCCACAATTGGTATCAACAGAGAGCTAATCTTATAATGCATTTTAAGGATTTTTACACTTTTGCACTATTTCTTTATAATAATTTTTAATAAAGCTCCAAGAAGCAGCTTTCATGTGAAAAATACTTAGCAGTGAAACCAGAAATAGGACTTGAACTAAAAAGTCATTTTACTGCCAATAAAATTATTAAATCCAAAGCTTCCTTATTTCATACCAGGAACAAATGTTTTATATCTGACTGAGCAACAGATGGTTCCAATTTTAATTTTATTAATCTGATTTGAGAGATGAATGAGGATTGTTAAATCAATACACATTAGCTTGGAGATGATTATCAACAAAGAGATCAAGACTGAACTAACCTGTTTCTTCAATCCTTGTCAGAGATATTGGCATTTTTTCCTATAGTGCCATACAACAGAGTATTCTATGTTTCTGTATGTAAAGTACATTTAGTTACTTATATATTGCTTGTGTGACTGAAGAGAGACCGATCCTTTCTTCCTTCCTTTCCTTCCTCCCTCAATTTATTCCAGGTTGAAATTATTAAAGACATTTTAAAAAACTGACCTCACCTTCATTATCATAAGAGCCTGCAACAGAACGGGAGATGTAACCAGGCACCACAGCAATCATTGCAGCTGCCAAAAGACCAGCTCCAGCATCCTAGGCAGAAAAAAAAGGGGGAAAAAGAAAGTCACTAATCCTGACATTTTTTCTAAGATGTTTAAAAAGTATAGGGAGGGAGGCTCCATGTATTTCATAGACATGATCACTTTTCTTGCATTTATTATTATTTTGTCAAAAGGGTACAAATAAAGAAGTGATGAATAAAGGCTGCTACAGAGATTTAATCTTTTCTGTTAACCGAAGTCTAAGTAAATTTCTAATTTGTAACCAGCAAAAACCTTCCCATTTAAGTATCTCAAATATATTTTATTTCAGTATTCAACATGTGACCTTCCATCTTTTTTTTTTATTCAAAAAGTTTTACAAAAATTTCCCCCCCTTTTCCCCCACCTCCCCTCCCCCCTCCTTTCATAACCCCCCCCCCCGACTTCCCGGAACTAGCACAAGGTATAGTTAAAAATAAAAGAAACATATGCTAAAAAAATTTCGTCCATTAAAACATTAAAACAACACAAATGAATGCATCTAAAAGCTTAGACAGTCTTTTACTTCAACATAGCTAAGAACATTGTGCTTATTACATTTTTATCCCACTTTTCAATGCAGAGAACATAAATACCCCCCCCCATTTTTGCACAACCACCCTGTGAGGTGTGATGGGCTGAGATGTCTGGCACAAAGTCACGCAGCTGGCTTTCGTGCCTAAGATGGGATTAGAACTCACCGTGTCCTGATTTCTAGCCAGCGCCTTAACCACTATACAATAGTATTACACTTTTCTTTACTGCTTCCCAATATGCTAACATTACACCAACACAGATTTCCACTAGCTCCTGTTTCCCCAAATATAATGATTATATTAAGTTTGGAACAGCCTACAATTCTTGCTTATATTGGCCAATCAATAGTTGAAATGAGGAGAAACTTTAGAAATAAACTCGGCAGTCTCAACGTTTCTACTGCAATGCACAGAAAGTACAACTACCATTCCCAGAAACCGGCTCTATTTTTGTGATTACCTTAAGTTCTTTGGTGAGGTGGTATGTTACTATGGTGGTGAAGGAAGAAAAGAGGGGAGCCAGAAACACGCACACATTTCGGATGTCGATTGTGATGTGGAAGAAGTGCAGAACGTGGTAGATGGCAGCCGATGTGATCATTAAACCTGAAATAAAGTGAAGAAGGAATATTATTTGCAAAGAATTACTGGCCTGCTAGATGGCTATGTTTCGATAGTCTTAAGCAAAATTTGGACTGCAGAGAGAACTACGGTAGCTCTCAAAAATCACCGGCTGACTATAGGCTCTCTTACAGATCAGTAAGCATGCTTTTCCCTATCAAATGAAGCCAATACCACACTGGATTAGTTATGTTTGGCTGCATTACCTGAAAGATGAATGACACTTGCTTACCCATTTCGGGGGAAGCACAGAACATCAGAAAAGGACTATTGTAAAATGTGATGCCATTACAATACGTTGTGCGCTGGTCTTAGAGAAATGCCTGGCTCTTACCTGGATAGATGGTTCCACCTATGATCCTTCCCAGAGGATACCATGCTCTATCATCAAACCAGTTGTGAAATTTATAAAAACCCTCTTCTGCCAAGAAGCGAGTGGTGCGGTAGTTAAAATATCTGTGGGAGTAACAGAAATCTCAGTCCTTTGCTAGTAAGATTTTATTGTTTGCTGTTCCTCATATTGCAGGCTTGGCCTTCTGTTACAGTTCTTATGTAGAAAAGCTCCCCATTCTACCACCAACTTGACCAACTTGACCAAAGCAGGTTTTCACTTGGAATCAAGATTCGTATAGAATCTGAACAGAAATATCACGAATGGATAAAGGATTAATCTTCCTTGCAGTCAACCAAGAAAATGTAGCCTTGCATTACATTTCCAGACATTGTTATGTGCTCTTTACCTTACTGTAAAAACACAAATGTTCCCCTTATACAAATTGCTCTTCATCATACTAGACCAGAGGTCTTCAAACTTGGCAGGTCTAAGACTTGTGGACTTCAACTCCCAGAATTCTCCAGCCAGCCTATTCTGGGAGTTGAAATCCACAAGTCTTAAAGCTGCCAAGTTTGAAAACCTCTGTACTAGACAGTAAGCATCTAATACAACTCATAACCATTCAACTGTAGTCCATTATTCTGAATCAATCTCACAGTTGTAAACATGCCTTTAGAACAGTGTTTCTAAACCTTGGCAACATGGCAAGATTTGTGAACTTCAATTCCCAGGGCTAGCTGAGTAATTCTGGGATTGAATATCTTAAAGTTGCTAAGGCTGAGAAACAGTTTTAGAAGAAACAATTCTATTATATTTCATACTCAAAATCAGGCAGAACTGGCTAATACTAATTTTATTGCAAAATTATCTGAATCTAATCCTAGTTCTTTGTCTTCCAGATATATTTTGAAGCCCTATTCTGAAGCAGAACAATCTGTATTATTATTTGGAAGCCTAATATTCTAATCTATAGCAACAAAACCTGCACCTGAACTCATTGAGGCAAATGATGTCTCCAATCAAATCAGAATCAAGAGGGATACTTACGGATCAAATTCATGAATGACACTCTCAAATCGTAACACAGAGAAAAGTCTAGTAGAAAAAGCTGCAATACAAAGAAATATGTAGAGGCGATTATTTATTTATTTATTTAGCATCACGGTTAGTTATCATGATGTTTCAAGTTATTAGTTATTTGCCAATTGGAAACATAGAGGCTAGAAATCCTGAAATATACCAAGTCAAAGTTGATTATATGACTAGGAGAACAACATTCCATTCAAAATGGAATTCACACTAAAAAACAACAACAGGTAACACCATATTCTTGCCAGCTAGAATTTTTAAAGCTCAAACTTACAAAGAATAGCTGCCATTGACAAAATCAGGAGCTTGAGGAGGGTGTCCTGTTTTTCATATGACAAGCGGAGGAAGCCTAACTTGGTCATTCTGGCAAAGGTAACCAAAGGCAACACTTAAACACCTGAAAGGGAAAAAAATAAAAAAATAAAGCATAAATACATTCTTCAAGTCAGCCTTATTAACACACCATAATAAGCAAACACACTGCATTGGGTAAGACACTGGCACAGATTTCATTTTATCAGGGTCAAAAAATTTTCCTCAAAACAATGTACCATCCACCCATCCATTCACCTAAATGAGTGCAATTCTAAGTATACTTCTCCAGAGTTCAACAGGAAACACACAAGAAATGTTCACTGCTTTGTTTAATCACAACCAGGGTGGTGGCTTAAGGACCTAAACAATCAATGCCAACTAAAACAAAGAACAGCTATCTTTCTTTTTACATTTTCATGTGTTCACAATAAATTCCACTGTTTAATTTTAAAACTTCAAAAAGCAAGTTATGAAACACTACCCATCAATTGCCAAAAACTTTCAAAGCAAACATTTCAGCATTACTTAAATTATCTTTTTTCCATCCAGTAGCCTCTGAGGGAGCCCAATTAGCAAAAACGTTATCTTCTGGATATGGGTTTCACACAAAAGTTCAGGTTTACAGAAGTTTGAAAAGGTTACGCTGACATGTGTTTATCTTATGCAACCTTTAAACACTGCTTAAAATAAATATTTGTTTGGCGGGCCAAGTGGTGGATTTACAGGAACATGTACTTCGTGAAAACAAAATCAAGATGAAAGTTAATTGCTTAAAAGCCAATTTCATAGCTGCTCCAGAAAAAAAAGATAATTTCTGCTTCAATTTCCTATTTGAAAAGGATGGGCATTTTTTTCAAATCAAGTTTCATTTGGGATTCAATAACAATCACAGATTTCCTTTTACCTTAAACTACTTAGCAATGAATGAGAATAAGGTTTCCAATTAAAAAAAATCCAATAAAACTAGAATTATAAGGGCTACTATTCAAGTGCTGCAATTACCCAATAAAAATTACATCCAATAAAAATCAGAATCAAGGCTAGGAATGATCAGTTACGAACAAATAGGAGTAAAACATTATTAATATCCCAGGTCAAGTCCATCAGGCATAGGAGGTACTTTTCAAGCAGCTGTCCTATTATTAAGCACACAATTTAATTTTGAGATTAGAATACAGCAGCATTCAAGACCACAAAGATTCACAGCAAAGTTGTTCTAAATATATACTCCACTGTGCATTTTAAAACTCAACCATGGTCTATATAGAATCACTTCTGTATAGTACAGAACTCTGAGATTTAAAATCAGTGGAAAGTTATCAAACTGATACGAGCCAACTTAAGCAACTGTTAACCACTGACTTGAACAGGTTTCCTTTCCAAGTCTCTAAGTCAGTGCTGGAGAGTTGGGTAAGTTGGCTCCTATTAGCTTGACAAACCTCAGACTTACAGAAATACAGATTTGCACTAAATATTAAGAATGCAGTGAAACAAAGGTTTGATCAGCTTCTGCCAAAATGCTTCAGGGTTACATAACCTCCCAGATTCCTTCCACATTTTAATTTTTAACAATTCTAGATCTCAGGATGTGATTCCATGGATTTAAAGGATCTTTGTGCATGCAAATGCTGCATGAAGCAAGGACCTGGATGCACGTTCAGCTGTCTTGAAAAGTGGGAACTGTACCGATAAGATGCATAAAGAACTACTGAATAGAATCAAAGCCAAAAAACAAAAAAACAAAATCAAACTTGCTTTTACAGTAAGATCAGTTATGTGCAATATCCGGAAACAGCCAGTCTGACTATTCTTAGCATCTAGACAGAGATTTTTTTAAGCACTGCTAACGGTAACTTTTCGAATAAAAATCCATCGTCCTGGGCCCTTCTGGATGCCAACCATACACAACTGTGATCCCCGAAAACAACAACAAAAAAAGGCTGTTAAACACTGAGGATCAGGGGTCTCCAAACCTTGGCCACTTTAAGACTTGTGGACTTCAACTCCCAGAATCCCTCAGCCAGCTTTGCTGGCTGAGGGATTCTGGGAGTTGAAGTCCACAAGTCTTAAAGTGGCCAAGGTTTGGAGACCCCTGCTGAGGATGATGAGATCTCCCTCACAGGCAGAAATATCAAGGATTCAAGTGAAAAAAAATGTTCCTAGGGGAGGAAACCGGACTGACAGAATCAAAAGGCCCCCAGTCCAGGGTTTCCATGGGCGGAGAAATCACACCTTAAAAGCTCCACAAGATCAATGAGGCTGCGCCCTTCTACCTCCCAGAGGGGACGCTGCACAAGACCACCCTTAAAGGCTTAAAGGGTCGAGGGGGTGTGTGGGGGTGTTAGTAAACCAGGGTCAATGCTAACGTGTGAAGTCACCCTGCCTGCGTGTCCTGATTTCATTCATTCATTCATTCTCTTGGCGGGCGGGCGGGCGGGGGGAGAAGGAGAGCTTTCGGGCCAAGCCCGTCTCAACCCTCCCCGTTGCCTGGGAAGGATGGGCACCGATTCCCCGAGGAGCTACTTTTCTAGCTGCAAGGCTTTTTTGTGGCGTGGTTGGGGGCGATGCAGAATGAAGCCGCGTTAAGCACGATCGGCGGCCCGAAGGAGGAACCAGCCACCCGATTCTTTCCAGAGGCCGCCTTGGGCCGATCGCGCGTGAGGCGGTCGGGGGAGCGTCCACGGCTCCCCCCCCCCCACGCCCCTCAGAGGCGATCCCACCGCCCAGCCGCCGCCGCCGCCGCCGCCCTCCTCAGTTCCCTCAGGCTGCAGCAGCCACGCCGCCTTCCCGGCCTGATGAGGCGCCGATTCCTCACCGGGGATTCAGACTTCGCTCTCCGCCCGGCTCCCTCAGCCATCCGCTCCACGCGAGCCCACTCCCAGCTCCGCAGCCCGCCCGCCCTTCCCCCAGCCCTCCATCCCGCCCCGAGCACCGACGGTGGACGACGACAGGCCGAGGGGCGCGTCGATCACGATGAGGGGCCCGCCCCACGGCAAAGATAACCGGACCGAGGCCACGTCCGTCAAGCAAGCGGAAGTTCGAGGGACGAGCGCCGCGAGCTTCCGCCCCCGATTTAGAAGGGAAGGCGTGCCCGACCGGGTTGGCTGTCTTGGAGGAGGAGGGAAGCTTGGTTGAGGCGCGAGTAGTGACGTGTCGCTCTGGGTAACGGGGACGAGCGAGACGGAGCTGGGTGGGGGCGTGGCCAGAGGCTTTCACGTGGCAGGCAAAGGCAGGGCGAGTTCGCGCCCGGGGGCCCCCGAGCGCATCTTGAACCGACAAGATTGAAGGACGTGGCTGGAGGTCTTGCAAGCTTTTCCCAGTCTGACGCCCTTCAGCTGGAACGCGTGCGGCTGCCGGAATCCCGTCAGGATGACCTCACCTGCTGAAGTTAGGGCATGGGTCTGCCTAATTTAATGAAAAGAAGGACTAGGGATGACATAATAGCAGTCTTCAAGTATCTCAGGGGCTGCCACCAAGAAGAGGGAGTCAAGCTATTCTCTAAAGCACCAGAAGGCAGGACAAGGAACAAAATATGGAAACTAAACCAAGGACAGCACCAACCTGGAATGAAGGAGAAATCTCTTTAACACAGGGGTCTCCAACCTTGGTCCCTTTAAGACTTGTGGAATTCAACTCCCAGAGTCCCTCACACACGTCTTAAAGGGACCAAGGTTGGAGACCCCTGTCTTAACAGGTTCAAAAGTTGTGTGGTGCTTCATCACTGGAGGTTTTTAAGAAGAAATTGGACAGCCACCTGTCTGAAATGGTATGGGGTCTCCTGCCTGAGGGGGTGGGGTGGGGCTGGACTAGAAGATCTCCGAGATCCCTTCCTATTCTGTTATTCAGATCTAAGGTGCCAGCACCACCAAAGCTGACACCATACAGAGCAGGGGGTCTCCAACCTTGGCAACTTTTAAGACTTGTGGACTTCAACTCCCAGAATTCCTCAGCCAGCTTTGCTTTGCTGGCTGAGGAACTCTGGGAGTTAAAGTCCACAAGTCTTAAAAGTTGCCAAGGTTGGAGACCCCTGATCCAGAGCATAGAACAATTCAAAAAGGTAGTGCAAGATTGGAAGACGTGGAGAAACCTAATCCACAGAATTGTCGTCATCAACAGTGCCAGCCTTTCTGGAAGGCATCAGCTTAAGATTTTTGAAGGGCCGGTTTGTAGGGGACTGATCGCCCGCTGCTTATTTTATTATTAGAGGAAATCCAATATGCCACCGATTTCAACTGGTATATTCCCAAATAAGCATACCTAGCTGATAGCTTCAGGTATCGTTTCCTCAACGCCCAACGCTAAGACCAGCTCTGTCCAAAGACTTTTTCTTTCCATTTCCTTTTGAAAACGAGACAGAGTAGCAATTGGGTACAAGTGATGAGTCTGCATTTTAAAGATCAAAGTCTTTAAGATAAGATGGGAATAAGCAAGGTCCCAAAGGGAAAGCTGTGTTTGCACTAAGCAAGCTAATAGGCTAATATGCTGTGGAAAGTTGATAGTTCTGTATAAGAACCCCAATGCAAGTGATTCGTTTGGATAATAAATGTTATGTGCAAATACATTAATTGTATTTACCCCAAGTTTAATTTACCATCCAGTCCCAAGAGTTATCAAACGTTATCAAAATTAAAACTTGGCCTTTCCCCCATCCAGTTCTCAACCTGGTTCTGCCAGGCTTGAAGGGCAGCCTCAGACATCTCTTTCAAAGATATTCTTTATAGTATAATATGCATGATTTCCAAATGCTCTACATCAACCCTGAGCATTCTGACCTTCTCTTGCTCCTTCCACCTCAGTCCTTCCCTAATGACAGCTGTTACATTTTTTGAAAACAAGATATAAACAACTAATAAATAATAACATAATTTTAGGCACTATATCAACAGCAGCAGGATTCTCTTCTTCATTTGTTTCTGCCTCCCCCCTCTTTTTTTTTGGAAACCAAACTTCTTGCATTGCTCTCATGATGCCTATTGGGCAGCACATGAAAAGCTGCAGTTAAAGGCAAAAATTAATACATTCAAAGCAGATAATCCTATGCCATTCTTTTTAAAAAATCTATATACACATCCCTAGTTGTTTTTCAGCATTTATACAATTCTCCCGCATTCCCTGAAAAACGTAATTTTAACCCACCCTGTCCACCCACTTTTGGCCATAAATGCCATTTTGGGTCATTTTCCAAGCAGTAAAGTTTGAATCGGGAACAGAAATTCTTTGAAGCAGTTTGCAGAAAGTTTTAAGTTTTTATTCTGCCATTCTCCCATCCCCATCAAAATGAGTTTCATGATTCAGTCACACAATTACTCTTTTTTTTTAAATATATCCCATTTTCCTTTAATGGTTCAGTGTGAAAATACAAGAGAAAACATTTATCTGTAGACTGACTTCAGTTCTACAAAAACCAGAGGGCTTTTTCTTTTTTAAAAAAATCTCATAATGTTTAGCCAAACACAAACTGACATGCATAAGGAATACTGCCTAAGATCAGGACCACATTATACTTCTTTGTGCATACACAATTACATATGTACACACACAGACAGATGAATACATATGAAGTTCACATATCCTGAGCTGAGGAGTCCTTAATTTCAATTGCAGCTACAATCACACAGGAGCACTTTGGTGTACATCGTTCTCACTCATTTGGGAGAATAATTCCAGGTCAGGCGTCCTATCAGTATTTGAATTGGAGGCCTTTGGAACTGACATTAGCAAATTCGCTGTTCTGCATATTGGGCTTAGCACCAGTGGCCCCTGTGTAGACTTGTGCAAAAGCCCTGTTGAAACCATCAGCCCCCTCACCAGTTTCTCCATAGATACCTTTTGTAATCTCCCTTGTGTACAAGTCCTCTCCCACCCCCGCACAAATAATCCATCTCCAGAATCCATAAATATGTTCCTTAGAACAGGGGTCTCCAACCTTGGTCCCTTTAAGACTTGTGGACTTCAACTCCCAGAGTCCCTCAGCCAGCAAAGCAGAGCTGGCTGAGGAACTCTGGGAGTTGAAGTCCACAAGTCTTAAAGAGACCAAAGCTGGAGACCCCTGCCTTAGAACCATTGTTTCTTGCAAGATTTTAACAGTATATTGTCAAACTTACAACCCCAGACACAAGAATTAACAAGTTTTCGCTTCAGTGCCTGACTTTACCCGTACGCTTTTCAAAATTTCCCTTTCAATGTTCAGAAGGTGCTTTTCAAAAGCTCCAAGGATGTAAGTAAAAAAACAAAACAATACATTCTGTCCTTAAGATTAGGAATTTGTTGCATCCATCAAAAACAGATTCCTTTAGAATAAAAAAAAAAACCCAAATAAAGAGAAGCCACCAAATGCCAGGAAGAGGCAGAGCCCACCTGCACCCCATCCCCGACAAATCTTAACCTTGGCCAAATATTACATGATCCACTTTTCATTTCAGCACACAACGGGGACTACAAAATCCTGACCTGAGGTAACCATATAAAGCAGGGGTCTCCAACCTTGGTCCCTTTAAGACTTGTGGACTTCAACTCTCAGAGTTCCTCAGCCAGCTCTGCTTTGCTGGCTGAGGGACTCTGGGAGTTGAAGTCCACAAGTCTTAAAGGGACCAAGGTTGGAGACCCCTGATAAAAAGAACTGTGACCACTGAGAAAAATCCAACACTTGTGGTAAAGACCCCATCAGCATCAGAAAGCTACGACAATATGCGTTACAAAAACCATTCATCCTGGGAAATGTGGGGAGGTAAGGAAATATACAAAAAAGTGCACAGAAACAGGCTCATTACACACTATAAAAACAAGCAAAGAACCTGGCTTCCGAAATAAACTCACAAAAGTGTTAAAAATCCAGGCTCCTCCCACCCACTCGCCCAGCGCCCGCCCGCCCACCCACAGATATTTCATTCTACCACTCACTGAGATGCAAACATCCAACTGGGGCTTAAAAGAGAGATCACAAGGGAAAATGCACAAACCCCCACCCCCCACCCCGGCAGATTGTTTCCTGCCCTCCTCAGAATCACAGAGACAACGGTTCTCATCTTCCTTCCCTGCTCTGGGGTTCAGTGTGCCAGTCGAGCAGGTGAGGAGCGTGGCGAGGGCAGTCGATCAGCGGACGAAGAGCTGCTCTGGCTGGACTGAAAATAAACCGTCTTATGAAATAGCTTGTTGCTAAGGAAGACGACCAAGGAAAAGAGGCGGAGCTGGAAGTGGCTGGAATAGAAGACAACCTCTATTAGTTTCTTAAACTCTATTAAGATCCCTTTGATTCGTGGACATACGGGTAGTCCTCGATTTATGACCAGTCGTTTAGTGACCGTTCGAAGCTATAACAGCACAGGGGAAAAAATGACCTTTGGCAGTTTTTCACACCACTGTGGTCATGTGATCAAAATCCAGACACTTGGCAATTGTATTTCTGACAGTTGTAGTGTCCCGGTGTCATGTGATCACCTTTTGTGACCTTCTGACAAGCAAAATCAATATTGCTTTACAACCGTGTCACTAATTTATCAACTGCGGTCATAAAATGGAGCAAAATTTACAAAACTATCTTGCATAGCAATGGAAACTTGGGGCTCAATTGTGGTCCTAAGTCGAAAACTCCCTGCATTCTACATTAGATCCTTTCAACGTACCAGATCCGCCTAACACCAATTATTGATGTCAGAGAACAGTTTTTACGGTTTTTCTCTACTGCTGAAATCTTTGTCAATTATGCAGATTTGTGGCAAGATGGGCAGCAAACAAATTAAATAAATAAATAATAAAACTTTTAGACTTCTAGGTCTAAAAGACTTAGACTTTTAAAAGTTTATAAGCAGTACATGTTTATAAGTAGTAGAATCTTTTCTGCTTACAGTAACTATCCATAGCTGTCAGGGCAAAAAATGGTACAGAGTATAATTTACTTCACTGGGGCAGAAGCCTTTACATATACAGGCAATCCTTGATTTACAACCAAAATTGAATTCTTAGTTGTTGAGTGAAATAGTCACTAAGCAACACATCTGCCTTCTGGCCCTTTTTGGAGTCCATCGTTAATCTGAACTATCATTAAGCAAAATGTCATAAGTTTAGGATTATCTGCATCTTTTCCTGAGAGCAAAATATTCTTTTATTTCTCACTCTAGCTGAAAGGCACTCAGTTACTCTAACAAGGAAATGGGCAACCTGGGGCCTTGGGTTTCACGTAAAATCTTGCAGTTTTGCAGCCCTCAATATCTCCTTTTTTCACAACTGCTGGGCTATCAATGTTCTGCCATTTTTGACATGAATATTGAATATGCCCCTTATCAGTTAGTAAGTGCTTGCCAAGCACCATGTCAAAAAAAGACACTGGCATTCTTCCCAATCAAGATTGTAAACAGTAAGCCTATTACAACTCCCCATTAATCATAAATAATAAAATATATAACTAATAATTATAAGTAAAATAATCATAAACAGAAAAACCCTAATTTTATAGACCTAATACAGCAAACTTTGGATGTGGAAGACAACATTCAAGTTTGAACATCTTGAAATAACAAAGTCAGCTGTTTCCAACAGTATCTAGATCACTGACATAAATACTTGATATTTATCAAATAACACATATTCATGCAAATGCTGCATACATAACTATTTATGTTCTCCATCACTTTGTAAACTCAAGAATTTACTATATTAAATCTCTATCAACATTTCTATAATTCTCAACCTTTTCTTCACCACTACCATTTTAAAATACCTTTTGTACCCATGGATTATGGCCATGGACCCCCAAGACTTAAGTTTTAAATCATAACATTTCTTCAAACCTTCATGGACGCCCTTGTGATAGCATCGCAACCCCCCCCCCGCAAGTTGAGAACACTAATCTAGATCAGGGGTCTCCAACCTTGGCAACTTTAAGCCTGGCGGACTTTAAGCCAGCTGGAGAATTCTGGGAGTTGAAGTCCGCCAGGCTTAAAGTTGCCAAGATTGGAGACCCCTGACCTAGATGACCTCATTTTCAACACCAAGAAAAAATATCTAGTGAGACCATTAAGAAAAAAGAAATCGGCAATTTTAAGGTAGACAGTAATTCTTTCCTTACTCACAAAAACATCTGCTGAGAAAGGAAATGGGTACTTACTATGGTCTTCCTGGTGTCTTGGATTCATTGGCGCTGATAATAAATAGAGGGAAAAGAATGGAGAACAAGCAGCCGCTGTGGGAAAGGGAGGCGGAGAGAGAAAATAGAAGATGTGATACAAGTCTCTCTGCAGACTTTTTTTTAAAAAGGAGAATGGATAAACTACAGAATATGATGTGGATGAAAAGTCTTAATGTGGAGAAGAGATGAGCATAAACCTTTCCTTTCTATTTTAGTGCAGGTTTTTTTTTTACATCCTTAAACTCAGTCAAGTGGAGCATGTCATTATAAGCATGTATGCTACCAAGAAATTAATGAATCTCACTATGGTTTTTAAATTATGGTAATCAGCTTAGGGCTATACTTGAAACAAGTGTCATTGTTTTGATAAACCATGTTTTAACAAGATCTGAGAATCCAACCATCCACATACATGCACACTCACACATGTGTATAGGAAAATGAAGAGGACAGTTTAGTAAACGAACCTGCTTTTTCCAAATGTCGTGCCTTAAATTTAGGAGACTTCAGACTGCATTTATTAACTTGCCTGCTCCTTCAATCATTGAAAAAATTGCTCATACATTATGAGGTTTTGAAAGCAACCTTGGTCTTAGTTTTTCTGTACTTCTTCTTAATGTTGTTTTTATATTTATCTTTTACTGTTTTATAAGCTGCCCAAAGTTGCCTTATTGATGAGATGGGTGACATATAAATTTATTGTATAAATTGAATAAATAAATATAAAATAACAAAGAACAATCCAAATATCCAGCATCCAAATGCTGTATCCACATCTTTTGTCATGCAGTTTGCCACTTAATATAACATAGCTTCTCCTATATCAGGGGTGTGAAATTCGCATCGTCAGGTCATCATCACGTGATTTATCACGAATTTTTCCCCCTTCACTAAACCGGGGGTGGGCATGGTCCGTGCGTGACACATCTAACCCGCAGGCCACAAGTTTGATACCCCTGTCCTATATGATAATAATTTATTAAATTTATATACCACCTAAGTTTTTATATAGCAGGCTCCCTCTTGTCCCCTATAGCTGACACATGGAATGGCTCAACCAATCAGCAGCAGGAAAAGCCAGCATCCAATTTCTGCCCAGATTAATATTCTGGCATAACTGGAAACAGGAAATAGTACTGTACTTATAAGAAAGTGTTTTCCTGCACTTTATCATGAAATATTCATTCTTTCACTCATGATTTAGAGGTTGTCCGACTATGGATGACTCTGATGGCTTATACCAGAGGTGGTATTTAGCAGGTTCTGACCAGTTCTGGAGAACCAGTAGCGGAAATTTTGAGTAGTTTGGAGAACCGGTAAATACCATCTCTGACTGGCCCGGTTCCCATCTATTCTCTGCCTCCAGAGTCCCAGCTGATCTGGAGGAAATGGGGATTTTGCAGTAACCTTCCCCTGCAGTGGGAAGGGAATGGAGATTTTAAAGTATCCTTCCCCTGCCACAATCACCAAGCCACACCCAAGCCATGTCACACCCACCAAGCCACGCTCACAGAACTGGTACTAAAAAATCTGAATCCCACCACTGTCTTACACTTTTAAAAGGACGACACAATAAAATAGAAAAACACATCATGGATGTCCAGAAGAAAAAAGCCATACATCTCAATTAAATCTTCAGGGCTCACAACAATATCCTAAGACCAGCTTTTCAAAGGCTTTGCTTCTATCACTGCTTATCATTTACACCAGATCTCTTTCCAGTAATTCCCTACCTACTTTTCCTCCTATCCCTCTCACAGGAAAGAAAAAGGATGGCATGTCTCCAGTTTCTCAGTAGGTCACCTGATAATGTAAGAAGACTGCATTGCAGTGAGAAAGGCCAGTGGCAACCCAAATCCAAAGTAATAAGGCCAGTTCCTTTCAATGTTGGATAGCCGTTGATGCATTTCAATTCCTGGCAAGAGAAAAAGCCCAAAACACATGGTTCAAAGAATTAATGCTGTGATATAATACTGGATATATCAGTATTATATTTCATAATTTCATATTTCATATCTCAGGAATTACAATCCCAATATTCCCTACTTCATATTCTAGGAAGTATTTGTTATGAACCAGGCCCAAATAGGTAGTAATAAACTAAGTCCGTGAAAAAACAAACTTTATTTGAACAGCTGGGAATTACTTTATTCCCAGCGTCGTTCAACTCAAAGTAAAACAAATGCCTCCCAACACAAATCCCTTTTATCTCACAAACCTCAGTCCAATTAGGCAAACTGCCAAAGGCCCTTCCTGGCAAACGTCCAGAAGCCACAAAAACAAAGATGTACACGAAGCAGAGGACGAAGCAGAAGAGGCAGCTACAACATTGTTTTCTGGCAAAGCTGAAACGCTGGTGCTGGTCTGTTTTAAGCTTTATGGGAGGGGCCAATCATCTCTCGGCCCTACTCCCGAGTTGTCCTCTCTGCTTGAGCTGCTCTTGCCTTCTGGCAGCTCTTCTCATGCATTAGGAACAGGCTCCTCCTGTTCCTCTGCCTCACTACTGTCAGTCTCTGGAGGCTCTGGAGTCCGCACCTCACTTCCCGATGGCCCTGGCCTCACCTCAGCCTCATCGCTGTCCGATTCCATTGCCAGCTCCGTAGGCTGCTGACGGACCACAACAGTATTATGTGAGTACACCTCCAACCCATGTGTTTTACTGATCACTGCTGATAACGGAGACCTTCAGCCACCACCACCAGCAGGCAGAGAATAAAATGTACTCTAATTTTTCAGTTCTGCTTCTGCCACTGGAGAATCTCCAAAGATTCTACTGGAAGAGGGTTTGATGGGATTTGTATGCATTTGTATAAAATAACCCCAATGCTTAAGAACAAAACGAGAGGATTTTTTTTAGTTACACATTGGAAAGCCAGCTGGACTCACCTTTATTAAACCAACGGTACTCAAAGCAATACAGTGAGTAAAGCAGCGACATATGAAGCAGACTAATTAACTGCCCAATGATATCAATAGGAAACAGGCTCACAATCATCCCCTGGGAAAAGCAAGAAATCAATTTTAAAGACCGTTCCCTTCCATAGGAAACTCAATTCTGTACTTTGTTAAAAAGCCCAATTCTTTAGTCCTTGTGAAAAGCCCATGAAACTAAACGAATGAAGAGACAGTACAGGTAGTCCTCGACTTACAACTGATCGCTTAACAACCATTTGCACTTATAATGGACTCAAATTACTCACGACCTACCCCCCAAGTTATGACTGTCACATGACGCTTGATTATATTTCTGGCCTTTGGCAACTGGCTCACACATATGACCAGTGGCAGCATCCTATGACTGCTCTTTGTGACATTTTTTTGCAGTTTTCTGGCAAGCCCGGCCCAAGGTTGACTCAGCCTTCCATCCTTTATAAGGTAGGTAAAATGAGGACCCACATTGTTTGGGGGGGCAATGAGTTGACTTTGTAAATATACAAATAGAATTAGACTATTGCCTTATACACTGTAAGCCGCCCTGAGTCTTCGGAGAAGGGCAGGATATAAATGTAAATAAATAAAAAAAAAAAGAACGATCCATTAGATAAAGTGGCTTTGTACCTACAAGCGTGCAGTTTGATTAATGACTGCATTTGCTTAACCACCTCTGTAAAAAACAATCATATTATTGAGTCTGGTCACATGGGGCCTCGATTTACGACTGAAATTCTGGTCCAATTATGGTCATAAATCAAGGTTTAACTCGATTCTCTTCTCCCTTGATACCCTCTGCTCCACTCCCAATATTAGAGCATTGTATCTCAGGTCCAAGGGCAACACAGTCCATGACCATCATTCTTGGCTAGAAGTCCAGCTATGCACATTTAAGCACCAAACCTGGCCTGTAGTTCTTTCTTGAATGGCAGGAGGACATGAGTCCAAGAATTCTCCGTTATAAACAGCTTTGAAGTAGTAGTAGTGTTAATCTATAATCCCAAAGGTTGTGACTGGGAGAGAACTATCATATACGTCAAACTGGCTAGCAACCTATTTATAAAAATATGGCTTAATTCATTCTTTTTTCTTTCCCAGTCCTCTCTGCTTTTCTCTACCTTGTGATTTATTTCTTGTAAGGTCTGCCAAATGTATGGTTTTGCATTTGGATGTCCTTCAAATACCAATGTCTATTACCCTTAAGAATCTGGATAATCCGGATTGGGTGTTTTATGCCCGTTCTTACCTGGATGAGAAAAAGAGCTTGCAGTAAGAGGTTAAACAACATGTCGGCAATGATTTTACTGACACTGGGGAAAGGCTGCGGCTTCCTTCCTGACACTTCAAATGCCAGATCAGCAATGTCCTGAAACAGAATAATCAGACTTACTTCTGAACAAAATGGAAGAAGATCGTTGTCTTGAATATCCCTCAAAAAACACAGTACAATACAGGTCAGTCCTTGACTTATGACCACAATTTAAGACCAGAATTTCCATTGGTAAGCATATTGGTTGTTGAATGAGTCACGCCCAATTTTAAGAGCTTTTCGGCCATGGTTGTTAAGTGAATCACTGCAATTATTAACTGAACTATGCAGTAATTAAGCGAATCTGGCTTTCCCCCTTTGACTTTACTTGTTGGAAGCCAGCTGGGAAGGTTGCAAATGGCAGGCACTTAACCCCAGGACACGGCAACCATCATAAATATATGCCGGTTGCCAAGCACCCAAACATGACTGTGGGAATGCTGTGACAGTCCTAAATGAGAAGAACAATTGTTAGTCATTTTTTTCATGATATTGTAGCTTCGAATGGTCACTACAAATGGTTGTAAGACTTGTAAGACAAGGACTACCTGAATATCAAGGAATGGTTTGTGTAGATAAGCAAGAAGAGCTAGGCCAAGTTATCAATTTCCTCAAAAAAACTGCTTACCTGAAACCAAATGGCATTGACCACTTTGCTAAGCACAAAGAGGGGGAGGACCCAAAGGGCACTGAAGATGGAGGTGAGAATAAATTCCAGCCAAGACCAGACATCGCCATGTAATGACGGGTCACCTTTCAAAACAGAGAGAGCGTTTTCAACGGTGGTAAGAAAAATGATTCATTACAATTTAGGGACTTGACATGAACTGCCATACCAGAAAAATAAAATATATCTTCCCTCTATAAATCTCATCTACTGATCACAAGTAGACAACAGATTGGTAAATGTAGACAGGACCATAATTACAGCTTCCTTTCATTCAAGAGCGTTATTTCATGTTTACAAATATAGTACTATGTTCCAAGTTTGAAAATGTGAGGGCAAGGGAAGAGAAGAGTAGGATAGATTCAATACAACCAATTGTATGCTTGTCCATAACATAATTGCCTAGATTAGGCACAAAGAAGTATTTACTTGGCAAATGTCTTAAACAGTAATATACTTACCAATTACATGTGCTGTTGCTGACTGAAGCAGAGGGATGAACACCCGGTAGAACAAGAGGAGGCTAAGCTAAAAAAAAAACCATAGTAATTCAGTTTTAACCACTATTTTTAATTATACATGCTAAAATGGGGAAAGAATGTTTTCCAAGTTTCAGAAGATGCAATTGTTTTCTACAACTGAGCTTCAATCCTGATATCTTAGCACATAATTCATGGTTTTCCCCAAGTACGTACACAAGTAAATATATGCATAATTTGTCTTTATAAATATGAGAACTCCAGCACATTCATTTGTAGTTCAATGGGGAAATTGTAACAGGGAAAAAAACAGCAAAAAGAAACACTAAAATGCTATAAACAAAAAGCTACAAACTTTCCCTAAACTGAAATTAAGGACATAAAAGTTCTTTGCATCCAAACCCAAAAAAGTGCTTTAGAAAAGGTATAAAACTATATCCCATGTCCATAAGCACCCCCTTAAACAAACTGCATCTTTTCTGGGGTTTGTCCAGTGCTATAGCTCCATGATCCCAGTAAAAAATTTGAGAGCTGCGGTGGCGGAGTGGTTTAAATGCAGTACTGCAGAATATTTCTGATGACTGCCAGCTGACTGCAATTTGGCAGATCAAGTCTCACCAGGCTCAGGATTGACTCAACCTTCCATCCTTCTGAGGTCAGTAAAATGAGGACCCACATTGTTGGAAGCAATATGCTGACTCTGTAAACTACTTAGAGAGGGTTGTAAAGCACTGAAAGGTGGTATATAAGTCTAAGTGCTCTTGCTATTGAGATGACAAAAATTGATGAGGGGCTGTCAACATTTCTTAACTCAAACATGTATTTCCTGGGATTGTGTGGCTATTTTAAATTTATAGTTATATTAAAATTTGATTGGGATAACACTGCATGACCAAGGCTAATGAAATGTTAACTATCCCTTATTTGGGAAATAGTAATGATTTCAATCACTATTCAGTTTGCTTTTCAGGTTGCAGCATTATCCAATTACAAAGTTCAAGCAAGTAAGCATATTTGCAAAAAGAACAAAGCAATTGATTCACTTATGTTGCTACTGTTAAAAAATAGGCGCAAATATTCTTACCCAAAATACACCTCCATTCCATGCACAACACTGAAGTATTCGGCTTACTATCCTGGGTTCACTAAAGAAAAATACAAGAAAGTGCAAAAATCAAAACTACATGTATTTTTTAAAAAAGCACATCTGTTTAAACACAGAAACAGATGGGAATGCTTGATACGGAAGCAGATTCTTTAAGCTTGGTAGTTTCATTCTATTTGCAACCATAAACATGTAAAAGTATACCGGTACATTTCCATTATTCTCATTAAATTTCAAACTGTTGGGAGCCACATTTGGTAAAAACAACAACCCTATTTTAAAAGTTTCCAGTTTTCTTGTTTTTCTCTGTTGTTAGGTAACCCTATCTAGATAATCATCATTTCAGCTATTCAACATCATACAGATATATATGTAGAACTGTATGTTGTTTAGCACCTAAGAATTATCTATTTATTTTATTGGAATTTGTCAAACAAAAACAAAAATAAGAATAAGAGAATAAAAATACAATGACAGGGACAATAGGCACGTTAGTGCACTTATGCACGCCCCCTCGACTGACCACTTAAGTATGAAGTAAGGTCCACAGAAGTCAATCTGTGACTAAAACTGCGAAAATTTGTAGTTGAGACAACTATAACATAATAACAGAGTTGGAAGGGACCTTGGAGGTCTTCTAGTCCAACCCCCTGCCCAGGCAGGAAACTCTACACCATTTCAGACAAATGGCTATCCACAACGTTTTCTTAAAAATTTCCAGTGTTGGAGCATTCACAACTTCTGGAGGCAAGTTGTTCCACTTATTGATTGTTCTAACTGTCAGGAAATTTCTCCTTAGTTCTAAGTTGCTTCTCTCCTTGATTAGTTTCCATCCATTGCTTCTTGTTCTGCCCTCAGGTACTTTGGAGAATAGTTTGACTCAGGTAGGGCTGTGATAGCAAACCTGTGGCATGCAGAGCCCTCTCTGCAGGCATGCCAGCCGTCACCCCAGCCGAGTTCCACCACGCATGCATGTGCACCAGCCAGCTGGTCTTCAGGTCTCTGCCACGCATGTGCAGGGTGCACGTGGGGGACGCGTACACACATGTGCAGGGACATTCACATTGCATTTTGGGGCTTCATGTAGCACCCCTGCCACCCCATTTTGGCTTCCAGGTTGGTGAAAGTGGCTTTCCAGGCCCAAAACAGGGTGCGAGGGCGCGCATGGCCCCTCTGCACAATGTTTTGGCTTCCAGGTTGATGGTGTAGTAGACATAGTCGAGCGTTTGGTGGTCCTCTTCATTCTCCTCAATTCTCCTTTTCTCCTTCCCAGTTACGAGGAGTCAGCCTCTTGGAAAGAAGGATTCTCAGCCTTCTTGGCTTCCCTTCTTCCCGGCAGCCTTTGCAGCCTTTTTTATTTCTTTTTCATAAAGTCAATTTTTTAAAAACATGAATTACAACTACAGAAGCTTAAGGGCTGGAGACTAAAATTAGTATCTTAAAATCTTCATTCCTTTTAATCTTAAGCTCCAATCTTCTTCTTTTAATCTGGTTCCCTGTACCTTTCACATTCCATGACATTATTAAAAGGGATTTGCCAGACATTTTATTTTTACAAGAAACCCATCAGAAATCTGAAGATTCAAATAGAATGTATATAAAAGGTATGCAAATATATGAAAAAGCATTTGGATCTTCAAAAGCTAGAGGAGTTGCAACACTGATATCAGATAGGGTGTACTTTGAAAAACATAAGGTAATTTTGGATGAAGATGGAAGATATGTAATAATTGTTGGAAATCTTAATGAGGAAAAAGTGACACTTGTTAATTTATATTTACCGAATGAAAAACAAAGAGAATTTCTTGAAAAAATAACAAAAATTTTGGAGAATGAAAGTGTAGGGAAAGTAATTGTGGCTGGGGATTTTAATTTAATCAGAGATAAAATAGATAGTACTAATCCCACCCGCTGTGGAGGAGCAAATAAAATGGGGATTTTAAATATGTGGATGCTTCGAAATGGCGTGGTTGATGTGTGGAGAGAGGTTAAAGGAATTGAGAGAGTATACACTTTTTTTTCTAAGATATATAATACATATTCTAGAATTGATTATATTTTTCTTTCTAAAGATTTGTTGAATAATGTGGATAAGGTAGATGTGGGAATTTAAAGATTCTGATCATGCAGAAGTTATGGTGGACTTAGATTTTAATTTTGAGAAAAAGAAGCTATTGGAGATATGACGAGAAATTGTATAAAATGAAAAGGATAAAAATGGATACTTAAAAACTGGAGGAAAGTTGGAGATTAAATGATAACGGGAGGTTAAATTTGAAATTGTTTGGGATGCGATGAAAGCGGTGTTTAGAGGAGAGTATTAAATTATCAAGTAGGAAATATAAAAATTATAAAAATTAAAATGGAAAGAGATAAAAATCAGATTAAAGAATTGGAAAATCAATTTTGCTTACTAAAGAAAAAAATTCTTCAGGAGCTTAATATGTTAAGAAATAAAATGATAGAAGAAGATACAGAGTTAGTAAAAAGAAATTTGAGATTTTAAATAGGAATTTTTGAATTTAGTAATAGAAATTCTAAATTATTGGCAAAGATGGCGAAAGATAAAAGAGAGAAGAGGGAAATTGGAGTTTTGATAGATGATAGAGGTATAAGATGTTATAAAAAATTAGAGAAATGTGAAGTGGTTAGAAATTTTTTTCAGAATCTATATTCAAAGAAACCAATTAATCGGGGAAAATTGCAAAGCTATTTAGAAAAGTATGTGGTGAAAATTGATCAAACATATAAGGAATTGATGGAAGAAGATATAACACAAGATGAGATTAATGGAATAATACAAAAATTAAAATTAGGGAAAGCTCCAGGTGAGGATGGATTATCTGTTGAGTTTTATAAAGAATTTAAAGAATTAATAATACCAAGATTGCAAAAATTATTCAATGGAATATTACATGGTGGGGAAGTACCTTCGTCATGGAATAGAACGGTGATATCCCTAATTCCTAAACCAGATAAAGATTTAGAAAGGATTGAGTCCTATCGGCCCATTTCTTTAATTAATCAGGATGCAAAGATATTTACTGCTATTATAAGTAATAGATTAAATAGATTTATAGATAGATATATAAGTTATAATCAAGTAGGTTTTGTGAAGGGTAGATACATGAGTGATATTGTTAGAAGAGTATTAAATATTATAGATGTAGCTGAATATAATGGTGATAAAATTGGTATAGTATCATTGGATATTTTTAAAGCTTTTGATTCTGTACAATGGGAAACAATTAAAGTAATTGTGGAGGCTTTAGGCTTTGGTAATAAGTTTATACATGTTATTTCAAAATTGTACCAAAAGAGCAGTGCAAGAGTGAAGGTGAATGGAATATTAACTGAAGAGATAAAATTAGAAGCTGGTACGAGACAAGGATGTCCCTGTCCCCAACATTATTTTTATTGGCTATGGAAATATTGACAAAATGATAGAAAAGATGAAGAATTAGAAGGATATAAGGGTATAAGATAAATTTGTATGGATGATACTTTAATTATTTTGAAAATGTAGAGAAAGATTTGAAAAGATATATAAGCATTTGATAGAATTTGAGGAAATGACAGGATTGAAAGTAAATTGGTCAAAGTCAGAATTATTGATGGATAGTAATGGTAATGAGTCTGAGAATATGCAAGAGCAATTTGGGATAAGGATTAAAACACATTGAAATATTTGGGTATAGTGCTTTCACTTAAGGTTAAAGAATTGAAAAAACTTAATTATGATGTGGTGATTAACGAAATTGAGAAGAAGATAGATAAATATAAAATTTTAAAGTTGTCTTGGTTTGGTAGAATTGCAATGTGTAAGATGATGTTGTTGCCCAAGTTCAACTTTTTATTCGAGATGCTACCACTAAATTTGACAGAGAAAGATATTGAAGGATATCAGAAAAAATTGGATAAATTTTGCAATGGTGGCAAAAGACCCAGATTAGTGAAGAAAATGTGGTATCAAAATCAAAAGGAAGGTGGATTAGGAATCCCCAAATTATTTAATTATTACTGTGCGTATGGTATCCGGATAGTGGTAAAAATACTTAAAGGTGAAGATAATTATTGGAGAGATTTAGAGTTAAGGGATATAGAGAAATTTGGATCAAGGTGGTTTTTAGATAAAGCAAATTTAAAATGTGTAAGTAGAAGTTATTGGTTAAAGGGATTAAGTAAAATGTGGAACAAATTTGTTAAAATTTTAATTCGGATATAATCTTTTGGGGAGACAACTGAATTTGGCCAATTAAAATAATATAAAACGTAATGAAGTGATTAAAGAGGAAAATATAGAAATTATTAGAGATTGGATAAAAGTTATGGGAAATGAAAGGAGGAATAAAGAAATTATTGAAAAATTAGGGTTAAGTTGGTTTGAAAAATACAGATAGAAAATGGACAAAAAACTAAAGGAAAATTATTCGATAAATAGATGTGAAACTGAATTTGAATATTTAGTATCTCGGATTATGAAAGATGAAATTGGGCTAAAGGGACTCGTTAGTAGGGTTTATAAGATTATAAATTCTGATGAAAAATTACAAAGAGTGATGAGGACAAATTGGGAAAAAGATCTTAATATTGAAATACCAGAGTCAGATTGGAATGTGAATTGGAAGAGTAGAATTATGAGAACTTTATCTATAAGGATTAAAGAGCACAATTATAAAGTTGTTTGGAAATGGTATTTGACTCCAGTAAGATTGTCACAAATGGATAAAAAATTAGTAAAAATGTTGGAGATGTGAGATGGAATTGGGGACTTATGAACATATGTGGTATAATTGTGATAAGGTTAAAAGTTTTGGCAACAATTGGAGAAAATGATATTTGAAATGATGGGGAAAGTAATAACATTGAGAGTGGAAACTATATTATTGTTGGTAATTAAGGAAATAGAATTAACAAAATATGAAAAAGAATTGATTAGAATTATGATTATAATAGGTAGAATTATAATAGCTAGATATTGGAAACTAGATGTGATTTTTAGAATAGAAGAGTGGAATTCTGAAATGTGGAAATTAGCTTTAAATGATAAAATGACATGTGATATTAAAATTAGAAGTGGTGTGTATAAAGAAGATATTTTCTGGAAGACTTGGAAACCATTTGTGGACTTTGCGCTTGGAACATTGGACGCTTCAGTACCTGTACCTTGAGAACGTGGATTTTGGCAATCATGAGGATATATCCGAAGACCCAAATCTTCCTTTTATGTATAGCACAAGGGTGTAATAATGTATTTTTTTTGTTTGTTTGTTGTAAAAAAAGTAATAAAAAATAAAATAAAATAAAATAAAATCTTCATTCCAAGTCTCTTCCTACAAAGAATCCAGTGGCTTCCATGATGAAAATAAACAGTTATATAGAACATAAGTCAAGCCCTCAAATGACACTGGCTGAGAGAGCCACATAAGAGAATATTACAAATTCCTCATTTAATTTGGCCAATAGAAAATAAAAATCCCTACCAAAATTTGCAGGATCGCGTTTGCACACAGACTATGCTAGCAAAAGTGATTTCTAGGGATTCAGTGCCATCTTGGTGGTGGTGCAGTGGTTAAAATGCAGTATTGCAGTCTAATTCTGCTCACTGCCAACTGCTAGCAGTTCGATTCTCACCATTCACAAAGTTGACTCAGCCTCCCATCCTTCAGAGGTTGGTAAAATGAGGACCCAGATTGTTGGGGGCAATATGCTGACTCTGTAAAACCGCTTAGAAGGGCTGTGAAGTGGTATATAAGTCTAAGTGCTATTGCTATTGATGATAAAACACTGATAGACGATTACTGGAACTTGGAACTTACTTCTCTTGCTTTCTCTCTTCACTTTGTGCTCTTCGCTGGGCGAGCACACTAGTTGCTCTTCTTTTCCGCTGCTCTTCCCTTTTCTGTTGGATCCGAGCATCCAGCTTGGAGATTGTGCAGATCCCCCATATGGAATCTTTAATTCCCTAGAGACATAAACATCTGAATTCAACATACAGTATACAATTCAACAGTCTGTATGCAGGTACTTCTCAACCAACAGCCATTCATTTAGTGACCATTCGAAATTCCAACAGCACTAAAAAGTTACTTATGACCAGTCCTTCCACTTACGATTGTTGTAGCAACTCCACAGTCATATGATCAAAATTTGGTAACCAGCAGCTATTTACAATAGCTGCAGAGTCCCAGAATCATGGATTTACCATCTGCAATCTTGCCAGCTGGCTTCTGACAAGCAAAACTCAAATTCCCCATAGTTCCAAATCTCCAACATGTATGAAAAATCCAGATTTTGAAAATTTATTTCAAAAGTATTAAATACAAATGATAAATAGTTAGATGCTTCAGTATTGGGACCACAGATAGTGCACGCTTACCAACCACTCATTCAGTGACTGATGTTATGACAGCACTAAAAGATTTGGAGCTGTTCCTTGAAGTTGTGTTTGTCACAATCCCCTGCAGGCATATGATCACTATTTGCGACTTTTTCAGCTGGCTTCCGACAGTCAAATGGGGAAGCCATCAGGAAGTTACCAATCGTGGTCATGTTACATTAAAATTAACAACCTACAGTGATATACGTATTGCCAGCAGTCAGAACATATGTTGTAAGTTGGCACAGCCATGTAATGTTTCACTTAATGATCACACTACTTAATGACAGAGCCACTGGTCCCAATTGTGTTTGGTAAGTAAGGACTATCTGTATATCAGAGCAGAAAAATCTGAAGCTTCAGAAAGCCTGTTCCTAACTAGTTCACTAATAAAAGCTTGTAATAGTAATCATATTTCATTAATTTAATTAAGTGAAAACCAGAAACTAAATGAAGTATAAATGAACCCTGGCATTTGACTCAAAAACAAAATGTACTCCCTGACTTAAAACAGATTGTGTACCCCTGCTGCAAATTCAAATTTAAACATCTGTTGCCTGCATATTTTCTTCTAAAAGATATTCTACTGAATGTCAAAATGCAATCCAGTTAGATACTTCAAATGTCTGAGGTAAGTTGGATACTTGATCTAGATTTTCTTGTTTCTGCTGACCAGTTGTCATGACTCATCAAACAGTTTTACCTGGTTGACTGAGAATCTTCACTGACATCTTATTTCTCCTGATTTTTTCTCTAAATGAGATACCTAAGCAACTATCCAGTGATTTTCTAGCTAAATCTAATCCTTTAAAAGCAAGATTGGACAACCACTTGTCAGAAATGGTATAGGATGTCCTGCTTGAGCAAGGGGTTGGACTAGAAGACCTCTGAGGTACCTTCCAATTCTGTTATTCTGTCTGTTATTCTGATATTCATTATCTGATCACTAATTTAATGCCATCACAGTTCAGAAACTCTCCATTTACTATGAATCAAAGAGTTAGACACAAGGATATTACACTTGAGTTTAACCCAAATGCTGAGAAACTACCAGAGTTAGAATTGGTACTGAGATGGATTTTACTTCATAATTACACATAGTTTGTGAATTAAGTCCTACAGGTTCCTAAAACTTTCTTTCTTCATATCACCAAAGACAGATTTACGGCACCTAACATAAATGTTAGTGGCTGAAACACTCTTAAAATCCAATCTTATTTTAAATGCACTGTTGTGAATAACAACAAGAAAAGGAAGTACTTACCCTGATAAGATCATTAAGGAAGATCTTGACGCTATCTGCCATATCTATACCAGCATTGTCTCGACATCTACAACTATCAACTACAAGGTGTAGGGAAGAATTGACCCCAGGCCTGTCTCATTGTGAAAACATGAAAAATTGGTAATCTGACAAAAGAACAAAAAAGATAGCTATAAATGAAGCAATGAAATTGATGTTATGATTATAAATTGAGTACATTTGTCCTTAATCATTTTTAAATTCATATGGATCATGAAAATGTTTACTTTCCAAGATCATATTAAATCATTTTAAACATGCTTCTTCCAGACCACAATAAACATCAGTGCTTAAGATATTCCAAGAAGTAGCAACAACAAATAATACAATGCTCTAAATCAGGGGTCTCTAACCTTGGTCCCTTTAAGACGTGTGGACTTCAACTCTCAGAGTCCCTCAGCCAGCAAAGCTGGCTGAGGAACTCTGGGAATTGAAGTCCACACGTCTTAAAGGGACCAAGGTTGGAGACCCCTGCTCTAAATATTCAAGTCTCATGTTTAGTGTGTGGATGAGATATAAAATCATGGCAAAAAAATTTTAAGATGTCACAACAGTTCAGCAGGGATGGTTTCCATTAAACCTAAGTGAGACCAACACTCACCTACAAACATGCCAAGCCCATTCTCAGCCCCAATGAGATGCCAGCCCAAACTATTCTGGTTCTCTATTTTACTTTCTGTCCTTTTCTGACATATTTTATATTATTCATTTTGTTTCTATAAATTAATAAATATGCACGTATATTTTACCTAGCATTCAAACATTTTTAATTTTAAAAAATCACAAAATACAAAGTATCCACAACTAGAATTTTATCTTTCAAACATCTGTCTTTTCTTGTATTTTTCAAAGTTCTTACAATTAGAACAATGCTTCAGAGTCACCAAAATACTGACCAAAGTAAACCAAAGAAAAAAATTAATTTAAAGTGCAAGTGATGGCAAAGCCAATGGTGATATACTATGAGAAGAATTCTCCAAAGAAATCAGGCTGGAAGCCAATGAAATAAGAATAGAGATCTTTTATTAACAAACAATTAACTTGTTAATTTCTCATTTTTGTCTGTGAAGTTAAAATACAATTTAAGATCTTTATGTGGCATATTCTGATTTTTTAAATATAGGACTATCAATGTACTAATCACTTTACAGACTAATATGAGTTAGCTAGTATGTAAGAAGGACTTTACAGAGAATTAACATCACAGAATAGTATATAAAATTGCAAAACCAGTTTCCCTGAGATATTACACCAAACCATCATTAATGTTTAGTCTCATTCTAGTTACTGAACTATCAAATTATAATTTATGACTGGCTAAAAACAGTCATAATCATGATTTGAGGTGTTTTCAAATGATGATTTGTTTAAATCACTCAACTTAATGAAAAATTGATGCTTAGATGTTTAATCTGAGGAGAAACGACTGATTTAAGGAAGAAAAAGGAAAACAACAGGTTGCGCTAATCAATTGTTCACATGTTTGAGAGCTCAAAACAAGCTTAACATCAAGATTTAGTTTTGCCTGGATTAAACATAATTATCATGATTCCGGGTTAATTTATAGAATAGCATCAGGGAACAATTTGAAGAAGTGGTAATAAAACTGCTTCTAGAGACTAAAATAATCATAACCTGAAGCAAGATGGAAGGTTTAGTGAAGAGGTTGATGCCAGGACAAAAATTAATTTGATTTAATTCGTAAATTCAATTAAAAGTAGTATGATTACTCATAATATTCTCTGTAACAGAGGATATGGATGTCAAAGGAAAGTAATACAGGGCTCTGGAACATCAGGCTGTGACTTCTCCTATAAATACCAAGGCCGCCTGGCATACAATTTAACAATATGAAGTAACTTATTTTGTCATAAATCAATTCAGATCTCCACAAGCATCATATATACATTACAGAAAATATAAATCAATACATGTACTGAATCTGAATCTAAACTCCTTCCAAAATAACTCTCAAATGGTTCGTATTTCAAACCAGAACTATTTTATATGCAGTTGCAGTAATAAGACTTAGATGAGAAGGATGAAGTACAAACTTTCAAAGTTCTAAAATTATTTATAAGGAAAACTTTCAGTCTCAAAGAATTGTTCAACTCTAGTACTTTGAGATACAACCTTAAGCATTACAGTATGTAGGAACCTCTCACTAAATCATGTCATTTGGGAACAGAACTACTACTGCATGCTGTACAGTATTCATTCATCCTCTTGCCAAGACAGAATTGCTCCCGAGTACTGTGTTTAAAAAAATGTTTGAAATGCAACTGAAATCATGCTTCAGTTTAGAGGTACTATGTCACTTTCGAGAACATGTTTATTTTAACTCTATTGAAGCCCTGTTATAAATGTCTGTGTTATTGCCCTAATTCCCAGAATAGAAATATGTGGTTCTGAGAAAAATCATATATTTATTTATTTATTTATTTATTTATTCATATTTTTATATCGCCCTTCTCCGAAGACTCAGAGTGGTGTACAGCAAATAAAACAACAAAAATCCAAAACAAATTAAAATACTATAACAAGTTTAAAAATCTAATTTAACTAAATTTACTGGACAACCTTGTAGGTACAGCAAAGCCTGAAAAAATAACTTAATGACTGATAATTTCTAGTAGGCTTCTAATCACTGCACTAGACTCCTTTTGATAAGGAGATTAAATCAGAAGATTGTTCTTTGATGTGCTGCAACAGACCATCTCTCCAACATCTGAACTACTTGCTAAGTGTCTATTTGCTTGCTCAATGAGAAGGAAACTTCCCCAAATGGAGTGCCTTAAAACATTATAAACAAACATTTTCCCACAGGGTGGGGAAAGCTTCAAAGTAATGGATGAAACAGAAATAAAGGAAAAATTAATTATTATTATTTATTTGATTTAAGCTTCAACTCCAAAAAGTATTGGGGTGCAGCAGTGCTATATTGCAAATCAGGTTACAAATTTAAGGATTTGGGTGTAATATGAAGAAAGGAGGAAAATGACACGGGGAGAAGAAATGGAAACTCCAATACAGGTAGTCCTTGACTTACGACCACAATTGAGCCCAACGTTCTTGTTGCTAAATGAGACATTTGTTAAGTGAGTTTTGCACCATTCTACAACCTTTCCTGCCACAGTTCTTAAGCGAATCACTGCAGTTGTTAAGTTAGGGACACGGTTGTTAAGTGGATCTGGCTTTCCCATTGACTTTGCTTGTTAGAAGGTCGCAAAGGGAGATCACAGGACCCCATGAACACAGCAACCGTCATAAATACGAATCAGCTGCCATGCCTCTGAATTTTGATCACATGGCCACGAGGGTCTACAATGGTTGCCAGAGAAATGGTCGTAACACATTTTTTTCAGTGCCATTGTAACTTCGAGCCATCACTAAACAAACTGTTGTAAGTCGAGGACTACCTGTAGCAGAGAGTCTCAGACAATGATGTTGTTACCTAGTTGGGTTATGAAATGTCTGCAAGTCAGTAACCAAGCTGAGAGCTTGAGAGAGCACCAAGGAAATAGAAAGACTTTGGGTAATAATAATGTTATTATTATTATTATTAATCAGCCATGAAAGCCTGTGAGGCCAGCTGCTTTCTTTTAGCCCAACCTACCTCACAGGGTTGTTGTTGTTGTTGTGGGGAAAACAGGAAGCAGGAGCATTAAATAACACTGCCTTGAATTGTACAAAATAAAAAGGAGATATTGTTATTGTTATTATTATTCCCTCAAAATACAGTCTTGCACACAAGCATCGATGAAAACTGTTTAAGGCGGGGTGGGTGGGGCGCTCCCCGTCCAGGTCTCTCGAAAGGACTACAATTCCCATCATCCCCATGCACTACACCTTGCTGGCCAGGGATCGAGAAAGATGCGGCCCGGGCAAGAACCCGCCTCAGACCCGGCAACGGCAGAAAAGGAATATTACACTCGGCCGGAGGGACCACGGCATCCCCTCCTGCCCAGCCGGACGGGGAACGGCAGGAAAGGCGGGCAAGCAGTGACGGATGGGCTTTGTAGTCAAGCCCGCCGGGGACGACGCGAAGTGGCCAAAAAAAAGGGGGGAAAGCGAAGCGGGGAAATCCGCAATCCGGGAAAGCCCGAGACGGATCCCAGAAGAGAAAAGCGGGAGGCCGCTTCCCTCCTCCAGACGGCCGTCGATACTTGCCAGCCCAGGCCTCCCGGGGTCCGCGACTGACAGGCCGCCGCGCCCGTCAGCCTTTCACTCCTCGGGCCGCACCGGGCGGGGGACGCCACTGCGCACGCGCGGCTCACCTCACACCATTCTTTCCCACCCCCCCCCACCCCTTCCTCCTCAAGCCTCGCCAGGAGGCAGCGCCCGCGCCAGGGAGCATCCCGGGCTTCGACCCCGGCGATGCGCATGCGCCCTCCCGCCAGCACAGACATGCGCAGTTCAGAAGCCGCCGGCCTGAGCGCGTATTCTCCTTTCCACCTCAGGCGCGCGTGAGGGAATTTCGTGTGTTTTATTTTCTTTTATTTCTGTCTATCCCAGTTCCCGTGTACAGGTAGTCTTCAACTTACCACCACAACTGAGGCCAAAATTTATGTTGCTGAGTCAGAAATTTGCCCCATTTTACGACTTTTCTTGGCCACGTTTGTTAAGTGAATCATGGCGTTTCTTAAATTAATAGCATGGTTATTAAGCGAATCTGGGCCTTCCCCGTTGACTTGCAAAAGGGGATCACATGACCCGAGAACGCTGCTACGGTCATAAACGTGAGTCAGTGGTCAAGCGTCCAAATGTAAATCACAGTCACCATGAGGATGCTGTGTTGGTCATAAGTCTGAAAAATGGTCCTAAATCACATTTTTAAGTGAACTGTTGTAAATCGAGGGCTACCAATACATTGTTCTGCATCTGTTGTTCTTTGCTGGCATACAAAGAAAAACAATATTTGTAGGTTTTAGGAAGAATATATTATTCATAGGAAAGCTTCTACTGCATGAAAGCTTCTATATTATATTATTTCCTATATTATTATTTTTATTTATTTATTTTTGTCACAACAGTATACACAAACATCGTCATAAATAAAAACAACACATCATGAAAGAAATATATATATGTAGGTCTTTGGTTATTTGGGTTTTCTCCCGCGTAAAATTGGAAGTGTCTTGGCGACGTTTCGACGAAGTCTCATTCGTCATCTTCAGGCTTCAGCTTCGTGCTTCTGGGAGCGATGTGTGAGAAGCACGAAGCTGAAGCCTGAAGATGACGAATGAGACTTCGTCGAAACGTCGGCAAGACACTTCCAATTTTACGCGGGAGAAAACCTGAATAACCAAAAACCTACATACAAACACCCGCGAAAACCTCAGAAAACAAATATATATATATATATATATAAGTAAAAGTATGCAACAGCTATGTTAATTTGATATAATGAAGGGAACAATAGGACAGGAACGGTAGGCACTTTAGTGCTTTTATGCACGCCCCTTATAGTCCCATGCATATTCATAGGAAAGCGAAACTGCATGAAAGCTTCTACTCGGATTTAGTTTTATACTGAGAATCTCCCGTTCCCCCAATATTTGAATAATGCTCCCATCCCAAAATGGTTCCCTCACAAGTAAGGACTAGCTGGGAGTATGTTGTGGTCCATCAGCAGCTTACGGAGGTGGCAACGGAGTCAGACAGCGATGAGGCTGAGGTGAGGCCAGGGCCATCGGGAAGTGAGGTGCGGACTCCAGAGCTTCCAGAGCCTGATAGCAGTGAGGCAGAGGAACAGGAGGAGCCTGTTCCTAATGCACGCATGAGAAGAGCTGCCAGAAGACAAGTGCAGCTCAAGCAGAGAGGACAACTCGGGAGTAGGGCCAAGAGATGATTGGCCCTTCCCATAAGGCTTAAAACAGACCAGAACCGGTGTTTCAGTTTTGCGGGAAAACAACGTCATAGCTGCGTCTTCTGTTTCATCTTCTTCGTATACGTCTTGTTTTTGTGGCTTTTGGACGTTTGCCAGGAAGGGCCTTTGGCAGTTTGCCTAATTGGACTAAGGTCTGTGACCTTAGTCCAATTAAGAAGGAGGAATCAGGAAGGAGGAATTTGTGTTGGGAGGCATTTGTTTTACTTTGAGTTGAAGGAAGCTGGGAATGAAGTAATTCCCAGCTGTTCAAATAAAGTTTGTTTTTCTATGGACTACGTTTATTATTACCTACTTGGGCCTGGGTCACAAAAGAATACTGCAGAAAAGGAAGTTTTATTCTTGTGTGTTTTGGTTGATTCATTCCAGAAAATGGCTTCCATATAGTGAATTACATATTCTGGTGGCCCCTCCAACATCAAGTCTGCTGTTAATGTGATCATATCTTGGAAGGGGAAGGGTGCGTTTACAAGCAGATTGCACGTAGGCATGGAGGGAAAAGAAAGGTCTTCTCTACCTATCTCCAGAGGAGACATTCTGAAAGCAGCAAATGAGCAGTCCAAAAGTGAGGAGCATGCAGTTCGAATTCTTAATTGTGTTCAAAGCAAGAAATGAATTTGAGTTGAGCCATTTTGTAGATTGCGCATGTTGGAAGAAATATCCATCTGCTTCAGTTCCAAGCTGGGAGAAAGACCCTGGGAACATGGAGGCTGATTGGAAAGATGGTTTAATGATGAAGCAGAACCATCAAGCACATGGTCCTGATGCAGCTGACCACCTGGAGTTGAGAGAGAGGGGTATTTATACCCCCTCTTGGGCTTTAAACTTGAACTTCCTGTTCCTGTGCAAGAACATGTATTCTGTTGGCTGTTGTAGGGGTCATAGCTAACTTTGTAGGTTGTCTGAGTCGCAGGTTTGGTTGACGCCTTCTCTGCTGCTAGATGGGTTAATCCTATTATGTCCTGGAGGGTCATGTCTTAATCCCATCAACCTGGAGTTGGAGGTCTTTTGTCTTGTAGATAGGCTGCCTCAGTCTTTCTTAATGGGCATCAAATATCTACTGGGGGCAGGGAGTTGCTTTCTGTCTTTAAAGCATGCTTCTGCTTTAGGAAAATATAATATTCTGCCTCTTTAATATTTTTCAAAATATTTCATTCTTCTAGGAGAGGGGGGTCTTTCCTTATGCAATAGGGAAGTAGACCTGGGCATTCATGTTGTTGGAACAGGGAGGTCATACCTAGTAGGGACCCTGAGTACAGGTCACCAATCATGCATAAACAGTGCTATATAGAGTGTAGCAAATGAGTTAGGAATTGTACCTGAATTAAATTGAAGGAATGAGAATAAAGATAAAAAGGAAAGAGGTAGAATGTCTCTGCATTACCTGCCCTCACAGTCTGTATCTTTCTATTCCTGCAAACCAGCATTCTTTTTACCACCTCCCTATTCTGATGTCTCATCTCTTTCTTCCCAGAGTCTCATCTGATCCAGCCATAACTCTCTTTGCTTCGTTATTAACAATTCGCTTTCTCTTTATGCATTTGCTTAGCAATATGTTTACCATAAATTTACTCTACTAGACTTTTTGTATTTTGTATTCATTATGCCCCACACACTCTCCCCACTATATCCCAGGGTGAAATCTAAAAATATTCCCTACTGGTTTTGTGGGCGCGGCTTAATTGGTGGGCATGGCTTGGTGATCAGATGACTGGGTGGGCGTGGCCAATAACAATAAATAATAAAAATAATAAATAAGGTATACAAAACAATAAGAGGTACCAAAAACCAACTTTCACACTTTACACACACACACAATACAACACAACTGATTCACACACAATGTAAAAGTAGCTGCATTTCACCCAAAATGGCCCCTGCAACAAGCAGGAACCTCACACTTTCACACTTTACACACATACAACACAACTGACTCTCTCTCTCTCACACACACACACACAATGCCACATACAGCTTTGTGAGATTTTGTGTGTTTGCATAGTTAGAGTGAAACACTACGGAAACACACCAAATCTCAGAAAGCTGCACAAATATTTTATTTTATTATTTTTATTTATTTTTTTAGATAAGGGGTCTCCAACTTTAGTAACTTAGATTGTGGACTTCAACTCCCAGAGTTCCTCATTCAGCAAAGCAGGAAGTCAAAGCAGGCTATAATCAGTAGCTGAAGAAAAACGCATGCCGTGCCCGAAAGGAGCAGTAATTATAGGTAAGTGAGGACGGGGAATTGACTGGGTATGGGTGGGGGCTCTTGTAAGTGGGGGCTGTTAAAAAGTGAGTTTAAAAGCCTGTGAGGATCAGGAAAGTCCTCTGGGATCGCCAGAGGAGGCTTTTAAAATCTCTTTTTTTTTCTTTTTTTTTCCCCCTTCGGCTGAAGAGGGTTTTTTTAAAAAAACTTTTAAAGGGTTTTGATGATCTCTGCTCAGCCCCGCGATCATCAGAGGGTTTTTTTTTTACTTTTCAAGGCATGTTTCGGCTGAAGAAAAACTGCTTTAAAAAGTAAAAAAAAAAAAACACCTCTGCTGATGGTGCGGCTCAGCAGGGGCAGGAGATTTTTGCTACCGGTCCTCCGAACCAGCAGCCGCCATCGCTACCGGATTATGCGAGCCGGTCCAAACCGGGAGCATTTCACCCCTGCTATATCCCTTCTTGGTTTACCACATGAATGATTTAGCTATACCTTTTCCAGTTGTTGGAAGAAATAACCACCTGGTTCAGTTACAAGCTGGGAGAAAGACACTGGAAACATGGAGGCTGATTGAAAAGATGGTTTATTGATGAAGCAGAACCACTTGTGCTTCTGGGCAGCTGACAAAATGGAGTTGAGAGTGGGTGGGTTTTTATACCTTCTTTGGGCTTTGTATTTGAGCTTCCTGTTCCTGTGCAAGAACATGTCCTTTCAGATTCCTATGGGGTCAGGTAGGGGTTATGTAGAGGTCATAGCTGGCTCTATAGGCAAAAGAGGAAATACAAATCCTAGGTGCTTGTCTGAGCTAATCTGATCAACCTCTGGTTTATTGTTTATCCGAGCTCCTAGGTGAAATTTGGACTGCTCTGGGGGGTGGTACAATGAAGGGGTTTGTGTTCTGAAAGGGTGGTGGACAATTTCTATTGTGCCTAATGACTTTCGTCCTTTGTTGAATCTTGGGTGAGGGGCTGCTTCTAATCCTATCATTCTGCCTTTGCTGCAGGGAGTTTCAAATTTTCCTGTCTTGAATGGATTACCAAATCTGCATTTCTAAAAGCTGCGTCCTCAGTTTCTGCTTGGGGGCTATTAAGAAAGACTCGGGCTGCTTCCTGCTTCTAAAAACATGTTTCTCCATTTCACCTTTAAGGAAATATCTTGAAAAATCTTGCCTTTTTAATATTCCTCAATATATTTCATTCTTCTGGGGGTAGGTGTTGACTTTCTACACATTCATATATATATATTCCTGCGGTGTTCCTTTCAATTCCATATCACAAAATAGGCAAAAGCACACTCTTTTACAGTCATTTTCTAGGAGATGACCAGAATAAGCCTGAGGGAGGGGTCAAACGTGTCATTAGTCATGAGTCCCTGCTAGAGATGGCAAGGCCTGGAAAAAACCCGGAAAATTGGGGGGAAAACCAGGCGTTTTCCCATTTTTTTCCAAAGCTGTTTTTTCCCGAAAAAAAATGAAATTAAAATTGGTGTTCAAACTATATAACTTGAAGACCTTAATGAAAGATTTCTGAGACTTTTTGTAAAGTCTTAAATTATTGCAAGTTCTCTCAGCTGGAGACAAGGAAATCTTGAAATACAATTAAAAGTAACACTGTGCTTTTCAATGCAGTTCTTAAACAAGAGAAATATGCACTTGTGCCACCAGGGGGCACTTCAGGGGAAAGGCTCCAGTTTAATTTGTTTGTGTACCTTGGAACCCCTACAGTTGAGTAATTGTGGGTATACAATAGATAGTCTGATAAATTAGTTTCTGTTTTGTAACCCTTAAATGATTCCTGTTAATGTTCTCCACCATCACAGCATAATGTTTACCTATAGTCTGGTCAGTAAATTGGTTTTTCTTTTCCTCCTCTCAGTAAAATGGTAAGATTAACATCTAGAGTTTGGAAATATTTCCACAGTACGATTTCTACTGAGAGCAAAGCTGCAATTTGCAAATACTGTGAGAAGAAATATTCTTTTCAAAATGCGTCTAGGCCAGTGATGCCATATTAAGCTTTAAAATGGAAGATGAACAAATTAAATAAACAATGGCAGTATAGGCAGAAAGCTTTGGCTATACCAGTGATCGTGAACCTTTTAGGCACTGAGTGGCCAAAGTGCGGGTGTATGCCCAAACTGTAGGGTGTGTGGGCATGCGCGCATGCACCCTGCATATACAAGTGCGCCCCCACACATGTGCCTGTGTTCCCCGTGCATGCGCCTGCACCCCTGCGCAATCACAGCAGAGACCCAAAACGGAGCTTCTGTTTTGTCATTTCCAGGTAAACTTCCAGGCACAGCTGTGCCGTGCCATCATCGGCTGATCATCGGAATTTTTTTTTTACATTTTTTTACTACCGGTTCAGCAAACCAGTAGCATTTTTTACTACCGGTTTGGGCAAACTGGCCCGAACTGGTAGCATTTCACCCCTGGGCGAGATTCAAAGTCACCAGGTTTCAAATAACAATGGAAGACATACATATCTGGGTAAACAATCAGTTGTTGCAAATGGAGACTTGAGCTCACTGCTCTTCTTAAACTTCCTTTCTTGAAGGAGCCTTGCAGAATGTTCCTGCTCTGCTAATGCACCCTTGCTCAGACTGCTTATCTACAGAGAGCAGCAGCAGCAGCAGCAACAGCAGCTGGGTCTCCTGGTTGCTAGGCAACACAACCTCCTCATCCTGCAGCAACTCAGTCAGGAGTTCAGGCAGGTACTCTAGAAATGGTGCTCATTATTGGTCTCCTCATTAGAGACTGAGATGACCATGAGACTTGGTAAACTATGTACTAAAGATGGGATAATGTATGTTGAAATTTTAACATGTTCAAAGGATTGTAGGAACATGGATGATACTTTGTGCTTGACTGTGTCACAAAATAAGAACAGATGTAGGAGATGACAGGCTGAACTCACTTTCTTGTTGTAAGTCATGTCATAAGTCATGAATCTAGTGGTGCTATTCAGCAGGCTATGACAGGTTGTGGAGAACTGGTAGTGGAAATTTTGAGTAGTTCAGAGAACCGGCAAATACCACCTCTGGCTGACCCCAGAGTGGGGAGAGAATGGGGATTTTGCAGTATCCTTCCCCTGGAGTGGGGTGGGAATGGAGATTTTGCAGTATCCTTCCCCTGCCATGCCCACCAAGCCACACCACAACCAAGCCACGCTCACAAAACTTTGAAAATGTCAGTGTTTAAGTTGTTCTTGAATGTTTGATTTTTGAATTAATTTAAGAAACTTCTTTATTTCAGTTAGAAATAAGAAAGTAGGAGTGCAGTGGATCTGCAGGTTGAACATCACCTGTCCCTCCCATTATAATAACATCAGGTGGGGAAGGAGGGAAGGAGGGTTTGTGCATATATTTGGTTTAGACTTTTTCTTTCAGAAACACCAGCTCCCCCAAAATTTGAATTATGCTCTCATCCCAAAATGTGCCCATCCTCATGTACCTAAATGCCTTTCATGAAAATGGAACGGTACTCCAAGCATTGTTCATATGGTTATCCCAGAACTAAGGGGTGATGGAATAATGCAGAAAAGGGAGTCTATGGTAAGGGAACAGTTTTCTAAAGTCAATCTAAAATGGGGAGAATTTTCCACCATCTGTTCTCTTTAAAGTCATCATTGTGCAGTGTGGAGGGAGGCCATCTTGTGTGTGGATATACAAAACTCTGCGTATGGTTGGAAAGGATTCCTAAATTTGGGTTAGAGGCAACCTAAAACCAAAAAGTGAACCAGTCTGAACAACCACGAAATGAAATATATCCTGGTGTTGAAAACAAATGTCTGGTGCTCAGTCAAGCCACTTTTTATATGCGCAATAGGCAATGCAGATGGACTTTCATGCAGTTGGAACCATGAGCTGATATGTAGGGATCTTAAGTACAGTTCTGCTTTAATTTTGTATCTCCATCCTGGTTAAACAGGGCTATATAAAACAGCAAGGACTACAAAATGTTGCATTTACTAAACTGAAGGCATATGGAAAGAGTTAGAAACTCTTCTACATCCTTTACAACCTTAGACATACACCAGTGGTTCTCACTATCCTTCAACCATAGGGTGGAGTTCCTGATTGACGTACAGTATCTCAAAAGGGCTGACTGAGAGAGGAAGGCCAACCAAATATTCCTACTGGATCAGACGGTCAACATTCTGTATTACTGCAAAACGTTTTTTTAATATTCCCTGTATCTGATAAATTCACTGAATATTCTGTATTGGGTTGTCCAGTTTGCAATGTTGTTGATGGCCTGACAGAATAAAGGGAGCAATGGAAACAGTACTTTAGAGACGGACTATTGGGGTTCAAAGCATTTGTTTGTTTATTTAAGAGAACACTTAGAATTCAATGCATGCAAAGTGTTTCAGTGGAAGAGTCCATGGAAGTTTGCATTCCTTCCCCAGCTGCTGAATCCACCCTATCTATCAATCCAATCAGGAATCGGGGTCAATGTTGCCCTGGAAAGGAGGGCAACATTGTCAACATTGTAGATTTTTCAGTACCATATGTAACCATTATGCAATCCACTTTGTTAATTGAGCATGGAACTGCTCAGGGATGAGCTTCAGATCCTTTAGCAAATGGGTTCGATGTCCCATTGCTAGATGGGTGTGGCCTAGTCAATTGCCTGCACCATGGAGGAGGGGGCATTTTTCACCCTCCCCAGGCTCCAGAGGTTTTTCTTGAGCTTCCAGGAGTGAAAAATCAGCTTCCCCTGGGCTCTGGAGGCCCTCCAGAGGCTGGAAACAGGTGTGTTTCCAGACTTTCGGAACCCCCAGTAGGCCCATTTTTTGCCCTCCCAGGCCCTCCACATTGCCCCTGCACTTACCTGGAATGATGAATGGCCCACATGGAGACTCCTGGGAGGGGAGGGGAGGGGTGGGATGGGAGGGAAGGGGATGGATGGGTGTTGACAGCAAGGGGTGGCATTTGCAAACCCCAGCAATCTGTTGTGACCCAGGTTCCTGGACCTGGACTCCTGGACTCGGATGATTCAGAAAGTGAGGGAGAAGACCTGGCAAGCCCTTCTTCTCTTGGGCCCTCTCCCTCCCTGGCACCCACTCAAAGGGAGGAGGAGGGGCTGGCAAGGCCTGATTCTCTGGAGCCTTCTTCTGATTTGGCAATGCCCCAAGAACAGTTTGGAGTGATGCAAGACTGCGCAGACGTGACCGGCGCGCGTGCAGCAGAAACAGCATTGGGATAAGGCCAAAGAATGATGGACATCTGCAGAGACTATAAATAGGAGGCGGGACTTCCTGGTTTTTTGTCTTGGACAAAGCAATGAATTTGAGCAGGCAAACTGTATCAATGGAGGGAAGAATATATTCATGAGTAATTCTGGCCTTATCTATAATTTCCTTGTTATCTCCAGAAACTTGGCAGGCCCATGGGTAGACGTGGCCAGGACATTTATCTATGTAAATAAATTAGAAAAGGAGGCCTCTGACTGACTCTTTGCTGGGAGTATTGGGGGGAGGGAAACAGAACATTTTGTCCAAGACCCCGACTAAAACATCTTCCACCAAAGATGGACCAGCAGCAGGTACAGCAGCAGTTACAGCAGCTACAAGCGGCTAATCAACAGCTCCAGCAGCAAGTGGCTCACTTGGCAGGCCAACTTGCTGCCGGGAATGTGCCTGCAGCCCCCCCCCCGTCCTCCCACTCCTCCTCCTCGTCGCAAGTGCCCGATAACTGTGCCGGATAAGTTTTCTGGGCAGCCTGAGATGTTCCTGACCTTCTTGGGACAGTGCCAGCTCTACATGGCTATGCGGCCAGAGGATTTCCCAGACGACTGGGCTAAGGTGGCCTTCATGATTAACCTTCTTTCCAGCTCGACTGCTCGATGGGTCACGCCCCTCTTGCTCCAGGACAGCCCCCTGCTGGCGGACCAACAGCGTTTTTGGCAGCACCTGCGCACCATGTACGAGGACCCCGTTCGAATGCTGACGGCAACCAGGCGCCTTAAGGAACTCCGTCAAGGGAAACGCCCCCTGCAGGAGTACATCACCGAATTTCGTCTTTTGTGCCAGGACTCTGACTGGAATGATGCAGCGCTGGTGGACACATTCCAGGAGGGACTCTCAGAGGAATTGCAAGACGAGCTGGCCCGGGTGGAGGCGCCACGGACCCTCGACAACTTAGTGTCCTTTTGTCTCCACCTCGGCGCCCGTCTGCACGGCGACCATCCTGTCGCACCCCGGGACCCGCCGTCGACATCTGCACCCCACTTCCTGCACCACCAGCACCCGGTCGCCCAACGTTTTGTAACCGCTGCGGAAGAGCCCATGGAGTTGGGAGCGGCCAGACCTCGCCTGACAGCCCAGGAGGCGGAACCGAGGCGCCACGGGATTGTGCCTGTACTGTGGGGAGCCCGCCACTTCGCCACTTCTTGCCCCAGAAAGCAAGTGGGGCACGACGCCGTCCCGAATCACAGCGTGACCAATCAGGAATGGGGTCAATGTTGCCCTGGAAAGGAGGGCAACATTGTCAACATTGTAGATTTTCAGTACCATATGTAACCATTATGCAATCCACTTTGTTAATTGAGCATGGAACTGCTCAGGGATGAGCTTCAGATCCTTTAGCAAATGGGTTCGATGTCCCATTGCTAGATGGGTGTGGCCTAGTCAATTGCCTGCACCATGGAGGAGGGGGCATTTTTCACCCTCCCCAGACTCCAGAGGTGTTTCTTGAGCTTCCAGGAGTGAAAATCAGCTTCCTGGGCTCTGAGGCCTCCAGAGGCTGGAAACAGGTGTGTTTCAGACGAACCCCAGTAGGCCCTTTTTTTGCCCTCCCAGGCCCTCCACATTGCCCCTGCACTTACCTGGAATGATGAATGGCCCACATGGAGACTCCTGGGAGGGGAGGGGAGGGGTGGGATGGGAGGGAAGGGGATGGATGGGTGTTGACAGCAAGGGGTGGCATTTGCAAACCCCAGCAATCTGTTGTGACCCAGGTTCCTGGACCTGGACTCCTGGACTCGGATGATTCAGAAAGTGAGGGAGAAGACCTGGCAAGCCCTTCTTCTCTTGGGCCCTCTCCCTCCCTGGCACCCACTCAAAGGGAGGAGGAGGGGCTGGCAAGGCCTGATTCTCTGGAGCCTTCTTCTGATTTGGCAATGCCCCAAGAACAGTTTGGAGTGATGCAAGACTGCGCAGACGTGACCGGCGCGCGTGCAGCAGAAACAGCATTGGGATAAGGCCAAAGAATGATGGACATCTGCAGAGACTATAAATAGGAGGCGGGACTTCCTGGTTTTTTGTCTTGGACAAAGCAATGAATTTGAGCAGGCAAACTGTATCAATGGAGGGAAGAATATATTCGTGAGTAATTCTGGCCTTATCTATAATTTCCTCGTTATCTCCAGAAACTTGGCAGGCCCGTGGGTAGACGTGGCCAGGACATTTATCTATGTAAATAAATTAGAAAAGGAGGCCTCTGACTGACTCTTTGCTGGGAGTATTGGGGGGAGGGAAACAGAACATTTTGTCCAAGACCCCGACTAAAACATCTTCCACCAAAGATGGACCAGCAGCAGGTACAGCAGCAGTTACAGCAGCTACAAGCGGCTAATCAACAGCTCCAGCAGCAAGTGGCTCACTTGGCAGGCCAACTTGCTGCCGGGAATGTGCCTGCAGCCCCCCCCGTCCTCCCACTCCTCCTCCTCGTCGCAAGTGCCCGATAACCGTGCCGGATAAGTTTTCTGGGCAGCCTGAGATGTTCCCGACCTTCTTGGGACAGTGCCAGCTCTACATGGCTATGCGGCCAGAGGATTTCCCAGACGACTGGGCTAAGGTGGCCTTCATGATTAACCTTCTTTCCAGCTCGACTGCTCGATGGGTCACGCCCCTCTTGCTCCAGGACAGCCCCCTGCTGGCGGACCAACAGCGTTTTTGGCAGCACCTGCGCACCATGTACGAGGACCCCGTTCGAATGCTGACGGCAACCAGGCGCCTTAAGGAACTCCGTCAAGGGAAACGCCCCCTGCAGGAGTACATCACCGAATTTCGTCTTTTGTGCCAGGACTCTGACTGGAATGATGCAGCGCTGGTGGACACATTCCAGGAGGGACTCTCAGAGGAATTGCAAGACGAGCTGGCCCGGGTGGAGGCGCCACGGACCCTCGACAACTTAGTGTCCTTTTGTCTCCACCTCGACGCCCGTCTGCAACGGCGACCATCCTGTCGCACCCCCCGGGACCCGCCGTCGACATCTGCACCCCCACTTCCTGCACCACCAGCACCCCGGGTCGCCCAACGTTTTGTAACCGCTGCGGAAGAGCCCATGGAGTTGGGAGCGGCCAGACCTCGCCTGACAGCCCAGGAGCGGAACCGGAGGCGCCACGGGGGATTGTGCCTGTACTGTGGGGAGCCCGGCCACTTCGCCACTTCTTGCCCCAGAAAGCAAAGTGGGGCACGCACGCCGGTCCCCGAATCACAGCGTGACCAATCAGGAAACGGAGCAGGCCTGACCTCGGGGAAACCCTAGGTCGGGCACGTACTAAGCCCCCACTGGACGTTGCGGAAGTAGACTCTGGGCCCCTTCGGCATCTGATTCTGGACACACGGATATGGTTGGGGAACCAGTCGGACGGGCTCCAGGCGCATGCGCTGGTGGACTCAGGGGCCACAACAAACTTTATGGACCAGGCCTTTGTGACCCAGTTTGCGGTCCCTGTGGTTCCGGTGGACCCTCCGATGCGGGTAGAGACAATTGATGGACGAGAACTGGTGTCCGGCCCCATTAAATTCGCCACCCAGCCTTTGCGCCTGGCTATTGGGGACCATGAGGAGGCGATCCAGTTTTATGTCACGGCGGACCTTCATTTTCCCTTGGTCCTTGGGTTGGCCTGGCTTCGGACCCACGATCCTCAGGTGGCCTGGTCGCGGAACGCCATCTATTTCCCAAGTCTGCAGTGCGTCGATCACATCCGCCACACCTGTGCCGGCCAGAACGTCCCCACTGCTGCCATCACCTTGCCTCCTGAGCTGACGGACTTCGCCGACGTGTTCAGCGAGAAGGAGGCGGACCGACTACCCCCGCATCAGCCCTACGATTGCCCCGTGGACCTTCTGCCCAACGCACCACTGCCTGTGGGACGCCTGTATTCCATGTCGGAGCCCGAGTTGGCCGCCCTCAGGGACTTCCTGGACAAAAACCTGGCCCGAGGGTTCATCCGGCCTTCAAAGTCCCCTCTCTCGTGAAGAAGACAGGGGACTTGCGCCTATGCTGTGATTACCGCCGGCTAAACGCCATTACGGTGCGGAATCGCTACCCCCTGCCGCTCATCCCGGAGCTACTGGAGAGGTTGCGGGAGGCCACGATCTTCACCAAGCTCGATCTCCGGGGGGCCTACAACCTGGTGCGGATGCGAGAAGGAGACGAATGGAAGACGGCATTCGGCACCCGATACGGACACTACGAATACACTGTCATGCCATTTGGGTTGACCAACGCTCCCGCCGTTTTCCAGCACTTCATTAACGACGTGTTCCGAGACATGTTGGATCGGTTCGTAGTTATCTACCTGAACGACATCCTGATTTACTCCCGGTCCAGGGAAAGCCACCTTCGACACGTTGGTCTGGTTCTGCAACGCTTGCAACGCTTGCGGGAGCAACAACTCAATGCGAAGCTGGAGAAATGCGTCTTCTTCCGGACTTCCATAGAATTCCTCGGGCATATCATCTCGCCCGAGGGCATAGCCATGGACCCATGTAAAGTAGAAGCTTTGTGTAGCTGGGAAGCCCCTCGTCGGGTGAAGGATGTTCAGCGCCTGCTGGGCTTCGCCAACTACTACCGGACCTTCATCCCAGGCTTCGCCACACTGACAGCTCCACTTACCCAGCTCCTCAGGAAGAAGGTTGCGTTCCGGTGGGGTCCCCCCGCAGCAAGAAGCATTCAAAGCCCTCAAGAAAGCCTTCGTCACGGAACCCGTCCTGAGGCATCCCGACTCGCTCCGGCCTTTTGTGGTGGAAAGGGACGCGTCCAATGTGGCTCTGGGAGCGGTGCTGCTACAGGCTCCGACGAATGGCGGCACACTTTTTCCCTGCGCTTACTACTCCCGGAAACTCAATCCTTCTAAGCGCAACTACACCATCTGGGAAAAAGAGTTGCTGGCTATCAAGGCTGCATTCGAGGCTTGGCGACACCATCTGGAGGGGGCCCGACATCAGGTGGAGGTCCGAACGGACCATCGGAATCTCGAGCACCTCACCACAGCTCGGAAGTTGAACCAGCGGCAGATCCGGTGGTCGTTGTTTTTTGCCCGGTTCAACTTCCGCGTGACCTACATTCCCAGTGGTTACAACCGGAGGGCGGATGCCCTGTCCCGCTAGCCAGAGTACCTCTGCACCAAGGACCCCCTTCCTCCACGGACGGTGCTGCCGGCAGAAGCCTTGGCCGCAGCACGGGAACCAGTGGACTTGCGGGCCCAGGTGCGAGAGGCGCAGCGCCAGGACGCCTGGTCGCAGCAAAGAAGAGCGGAGGTGGGCCCCACGTCTCCTTGGACCTTGGAGGAGGACTTACTCAAGTTTCGGGGGCGATTATATGTGCCCACAGGACCACTCTGAACCCTCGTCATGACCCAGTGCCACGACAACCCTGCAGCAGGACATTTTGGGTTCTTCAAGACCCTCCACCTGGTGACATGGACCTTTTGGTGGCCCCGAGTGCGGCATGATGTACATGCCTACGTGACATCCTGCGTACCGTGCCAGCAAGCCAAGGCCGCCACGGGGGCCCCTCCCGGGCTCCTCCAGCCCTTGCCGACACCCGACAGACCCTGGGGGGGGGCGATCTCCATGGACTTCCTGACGGACCTGCCGCCGTCCTCTGGGTTCACCACGGTGCTGGTGGTGGTGGACATGCTCACCAAGATGGCACACTTCATCCCATAGCCGCAAAAATGGCCCGTCTCTTTCTGCAGCACATTTTCCGCCTCCATGGTCTACCGGACAGGGTGGTTTCGGACCGCGGAGTTCAGTTCACAGCTCGCTTCTGGAAGAGCCTGATGGCCGCGTTGGAGGTGCAGGTGTGTCTGTCGTCATCGCACCATCCGGAGACCAATGGGGGTACAGAGAAGGTCATTGGTATCCTGGAACAGTATCTCCGTTGCTTCATCAACCAGCAACAGGACAACTGGGCCGATTACCTGTCCCTGGCGGAGTTTGCTTTTAACAACTCTCAGCACACCTCTACTCAGATGACCCTGTTCTTTGCCAATGTGGGGTACCATCCGTGGCTCTTCCATCTGGCACCACCGGACTCTCCTATTCCCAAAATGCAGACCTTCCTGACGGAATTGCATGCGGTCCAACAGTTGGTACGTCAGCAGCTGGATCGGGCAAAGGAGGACTACAAACGGTCCGCCGACCATTCCCGACGAGCAACGCCCCCGCTAGCGGTTGGAGACCGGGTGTGGGTCTCCACCAAACACCTCCCGTCCGACCGCCCGGTAAAGAAGTTGGACTACCGATTCATCGGCCCGTTCCCTGTCGAGGCAGTCATCAACCCGCTAGCCTACCGACTGACCCTGCCACGACCCATGCAGATCCACCCCATCTTTCACCGGTCCCTTCTGGTTCCTGAGGCCACACCGAGTCCCCTTCGGGCCCAACAGCACCCGTCACTGTCGCCGAGGATGGGTCGGAGGAATACGAAGTCCACAGCGTACGAGACTCCCGCTGGCTGAAGGGTCGTTTCCAATATTTGATCGCGTGGAAGGGATACGGGACTGATTTCTCCTGGGTAGATGCCTCCGACGTTCATGCCCCTGACCTGGTGCAGGCCTTCCATGAGCAGAACCCAACCCGACCGCATCCCGATCATCAGCCCCGGGGGAAGGGCCCTGCGGTGAGGGATAGTGTTGTGACCCAGGTTCCTGGACCCGGACTCCTGGACTCGGATGATTCAGAAAGTGAGGGAGAAGACCTGGCAAGCCCTTCTTCTCTTGGGCCCTCTCCCTCCCTGGCACCCACTCAAAGGGAGGAGGAGGGGCCGGCAAGGCCTGATTCTCTGGAGCCTTCTTCTGATTTGGCAATGCCCCAAGAACAGTTTTGGAGTGATGCAAGACTGCGCAAATGTGATCGGCGCGCGCAACAGAAATAGCGTTGGGATAAGGCCAAGGAATGATGGACATCTGCAAAGGCTATAAATAGGAGGCGGGACTTCCTGGTTTTTTGTCTTGGAAAAAGCAATGAATTTGCGTGGGCAAACTGTATCAATGGAGGGAAGAATATATTCGTGAGTAATTCTGGCCTTATCTATAATTTCCTCGTTATCTCCAGAAACTTGGCAGGCCCGTGGGTAGACGTGGCCAGGGCATTTATCTATGTAAATAAATTAGAAAAGGAGGCCTCTGACTGACTCTTTGCTGGGAGTATTGGGGGGAGGGAAACAGAACACAATCCTTGGCTAGAGGATCGCCCGAACCCTGCCGAACCCCCAGGAGCCTACTACTGGAAATGCTCACATAACCATTTTCAACCATTGTCAAAACAAAAAGTTACTTTTAGGACACTTCTTTATGAAATTTCTTTTCATGTTTTTAACATTCTAAATATTTACTGATTGACCCCAATAGGAAGCTCCAGTTTCTCCTATTATTAGTACAAAACCTAGATTATAATACTCCCTTACCAGTATTTCTACATTCGTTTAGGCAGTCTTCTTCGGATATGAAGTTGTTTTCATTCCCCCAACATCCACTATAAATAAACATCGTACATTTCCCAGTGACTGTGTTGAAAAAAAAGCGAATAGTTGGAATATTGCATGGTCCTATTCTTGGCCGAAGTGTACATTTCTCGGGAAATAATACTGAAATTGAAAAGAGGAAAATAAGACAGACTGTCCCTTTTAAGGAAACCCGAAAGATCATTGCATAAAAATATATTGTGTTCTAACTCCAGACTGCAGGGCAACATGAATATTTGACCATCTACTGGAAAACTAGACCCTAAATAATCTGCTCCAAACATCAGAAAAAGTGAAAACAGTTTGCCTACTATAACATGTTGAGAACACCCAAATTTTGTGTCATTGGCAAGTGACATTAGAAACCATGTAAGGAATTGAAGTACAGCCTGGCAGATACAAGCTCCTGTACCCCTAAGAAGAGGCAGGAGGCCCCCCATTCCTGAGATCAGCCTGTAGAGACGGACTGTGAATATCATCAGGGAAAAGGTTCCTGCCATTTGCTTGAAGGTTAGGGCTTGTATTCCAGCAGACAGAAGGAGAAACTCCTTCTGGAGCTGGGCATTCAACACTTGGAAGTGGGGAATGGGTGTCCATTCTCTTTCCTCTTCTTCCAAACACTTCACATGGACCTTCTCCTCACCCAGATTTAAGAATTTACAGAGTCTGACTTTTTGTTGTCTCTCTCTAAAGATTGTGTAGAAAGTTAGCACCCAGCCCTCTCCTAGAAGAATGAAATATTGTAGGAAATATTAAAAAGGCAGAATATTATACCTCCCTGGATGAGAAAAGGAGAAACATGCTCTTGGAAAGTAGCCCCCACCTTTGTTAATAGCCCCAGAAAGAATAGTGCCAACCTGTCTACAAAACAAAAGACCTTCACCCTCAGGACATGCTAGGATTAGCCCTCGCTCAAGATCCAAACCAGAAGAAAGCTGTTAAGCCATAATAGGAACTGCCCAAAGCCCCTTATTACATCATCACCCAGCAAGATTCCACCAGACCTAGGACTCAAGACAACCTACAAAGTTACCCTTGCATGGCCCCATGGGAGTCCAACAACCAATCAGGAACAGGAAGATCCAAGGCAGGGCCCAAGAGAGGATATAAATCTCTCTGTTTCTCTCTCTCTTTCATGTGCTCAATTGCCCAGGACCTCAAGCCATGTGGTTCTGTCCACCATTAAACCATCTTTCCAAACAGTCTCCATGATTCCAGTATCTGGAATGGAACCCAGATGGACATTTCTTCCAAGAATTGAAACCAAGTCTTTATAATTTTGCTCAATATCAGGAATTATGAACCCCTGACATACAAAGGGGGACAGCGGTGGTGGGAGAAATAGGATGAGTAAGAAGAGTTGCCAGTATAGTCAAAAATGCCAGGTTTATTATAGAGAATGAGCCAGACAAATTTTCAGAAGTGAATAACTAAAGGGAAAAAAAAGTCCCAGTCTATAGCCAGGTCCACAGAGGCAGGACTCCCACTCCAAACACTGCAAGAAAATTCATTGACGCTTGAATGCAGAATAGCAGGATCTTGGCAAAAAATATTTTCATGCTTTAAATAGTATATAATACATTTTCTTTCATGAAGCATTGTAAGACAATCTGGACAAACAAAAACATCTCCAAGTATTACATTATGTGTTAGAACTGACATTCTCCATTGTGCTGGGGAAGATCAGCCAGGAAATGATGGAACTCCTCTTCCCTGCTTGGAGACCGAGTCTGTTTTGTGGTTGGCCGTGCCTCCCTTGCCTGGGTGTTCCCCAGTTCGACTTGGCCTTCCATGAGTAGAGACTGAGAAATAGGAGGCTCCCATTCCTGAAGTTCTTCACCGTAGGACATCTGCTAAACTTGGATTCCTGACTGAGCGAGGCTCGGCGATAGCAGGAGCGATCCGGGGGTTACACGTCTGCAGGTAACCCTCCCTTCCGGCTTACAAATCAGCCCGGGCCCCGCCAGTCCCACACTTAGCAGAGGGGGCATTGCCTGCTAAAAGGCTGCCTCTGGCAAGAATCTGCAAATGCAGAAGGGGATTCAGTCGCTGCCTAGTGCCATCTAGGCATACTAATAGCAGTAAGTGCTGTTTGCGCCTTGAGAACCGCAACAGGAGCACTCAGGACGAGCCAGTCTGCCCTATTTCTAAGGTGGAAAGCGGCTGGCGCATTGGCGTCATATTGCCACGACACAAACGCTTTTGGCGAGCCAGGCGGCCTGATTTGCTGGTGGAAGTGGCTGCCATGTTTGATGACATCAGAGACACAGCATCACGGCTTTTCAGTAGCCAAAGACTGCCCGTTACCACCTGGGAAGCGGCTAATGGTTTGGAGCCATTATGGCCAGGGCAGGAGGATTTGTAGAGAACCACTCTGCTGTTTACAACTAATTGCGGCTGGGGCATTCAGCGCCATTAGAGCCCGGACAGGAGTGCTCTTGACGAGCCAGTCTGCCTGTTTATATCTGGAAAGAGGCTGGCACATTAGGCGCTATTAGAGCCACAACAGAAGCGCTCCCTACAAGCCAATCTGCCTGTCTACACATAGAAAGCACGGGCGCATCAGCTCCATTCTAACCGAGGCAGGAGCCTGTTACCACTTGAACAGGGGCTGGCGCGTTAGGCGCCATTATTATTATTTTTATTTGAATTTATATCCCACCCTTCTCCGAAGACTCAGGGCAGCTTACATTGTGTAAGGCAATAGTCTCATCCATTTGTATATTATATACAAAGTCAACTTGTATTGCCCCCCCAACAATCTGGGTCCTCATTTTACCTACCTTATAAAGGATGGAAGGCTGAGTCAACCTTGGGCCTGGTAGGACTCGAGACTGCAGTAATTGTAATTGCAGGCAGCTGTGTGTTAATAACAGGCTGCATTAGCCTGTTGAGCCACTTCCCAGCCCATTATAGTCAGCGCTGAAGACACCTTCTGAGCCAGACTACCTGAATTGCATGAACAGTGGCTAACACATTACTACGCCGTTGCAGCTGCAGCAGCATAGCTCCCTCTGAGCCAGTCTACCCGATATCACAGCAATGGCTGCCCGTCAGGTGCCATCGTAGCCTTGGCATTATAGCTCCCTTTAAGCCGTGCTAATTGAGGCTGAGAGGATGCATGGTGACAATGCTTGGCTACAAGCCTAGAGCGGAAAGCCCCCCCTTGAGCAGGGAACATTTAGCGGCAGGAGCGCACCTTTATGCCAGGGCCTGTCTTCCCATCAGATGAGAAATACCGTGGCTGATATACCCATGTAGGGAGGAAAGCCTGGCTCATGGTTGGCCTGCCTTGTAATACGGGATTTCTCGAGCTTGACAAGGAGAGCAATTTCCCCACTTTGCCTGCCGCCAGAGGGTGAAGCAACCATTAGAGTTGCGGTAGGACCTTTCCTGCCCGGAGATAAAAAATGGGGGGCGGGCATATTGGCACCTTTTGAGCCACGGAGTAGTTGCGCTTGTTACCCAACCTGCCCAGCATTACCAATAGGGGCTGTCTTTAATCTGTCTGGCTCCAGATGGCATTCCCCTGGGGAGCCAGTTGCTTGGCTCCACACAAGGAGGGGAAAGGCTGCCCTCAGCGCTATGGGTAGACTAACTTTGAGCAAACGGAATTTATAGCAGCTGTTTCCACCAGTAAAGGCTAACTGCTAACCCTACCTTCCATCTAGGCTGGCTCCCAGTTGCTGGTCGAGCCTGCCTTTTTCCAGCATGAAGGGCAATCCGTCCTGATACCGCTGAGGGCTGCTCTGCAGCAAGTACCATTGGGAGTGGCTCCCAGTCTGCTGGTTGACCCTTCCTATTCCAGGGTAAAAGGTGATCCAGACCAACCCCACTGAGGGCCGTTTGCAGCATGAGGATCAAGGGAGAATATTATATCGGATCGTTCCCTCTGACCTCCCAGCATGAACGGTGCAATGCCGGAGTCCGCTGAAGGCCACTTGCGGCCTGAGAATCTACGAAGTATTTTTTATTGGATCGTTCCTTCTAACCTCCCAGCGTGAACGGTGCTATGCCAGAGCCCGCTGAAGGCCGCTCCTCGGCAATGCCACTGCCGTCATTACGGTGTCCATCTGTGTCCAACAGATGGACACCGTACAGTAGAGACCTTCAAATTTCTAGGTTCTACCATATCGCAAAATCTAAAATGGACAGCTAACATCAAAAACATCAAAAAAGGACAACAAAGAATGTTCTTTCTGCACCAACTCAGAAAGCTCAAACTACCCAAGGAGCTGCTGATACAGTTCTACAGAGGAATTATTGAGTCTGTCATCTGTTCCTCTATAACTGTCTGGTTTGGTTCTGCAACCCAACAAGACAGACACAGATTGCAGAGAATAATTAGAACTGCAGAAAAAACAATTGCTATCAACCTGCCTTCCATTGAGGACCTGTATACTGCACGAGTCAAAAAGAGGGCTGTGAAAATATTTATGGACCCCTCACATCATGGGCATAAACTGTTCCAATTCCTACCCTCAAAACAATGCTATAGAGGACTTCCGGTTAGCTCCGTTGGTGATGGAGACGGTCTTTTTAGACCGCCAGCCCCGAGATCACGTTAGGGCCATCTAGACAGCGCAAATCAGCTGTCTGATGACTCGGAAACCTTTCCCTCGGGAGAAGAGGGAAAAATGAGCATATGGGTGGAGGTAGAGCTCCCCAGAAAGTCCCAGGAGTGATTCTAGAGGCTTGAGGGTGAGAGCTCCCTGTTTAAGCCCGAGAGCTCCGGATCTGGGATGAGTCTGCTTTTTAGCAGACCAAATCACCGCGACCATCTCTGTGATCAATATGATAATTTAAATTGATAAATGGCAACGCAGACAGAGCAGTGTCAGGAAGGTTGATAAATACAAGTACCAGACCTTAACACCGTTTTTAAATAGTACTTGAGAAGAGTACTTAAGAAGAATAAGAAAAGGGCGTTTCTATCTAAAAGGGCGTGAAAGCAAAAGTTTAAAAAGTTCTCATTAATAAGGCTAGCGCTCTTACCTCCATTTAAACTTGTTGGAATTTACACACATGAAGATTTTATAAAGAGAATAAGATATTGTCTTTTTTTTTTTTGAAAAGATTACAGATTTGTTTGGGATGAGTTTGAGACTGTGGCTCTCGAGGACATGGACAGGTTCCTGGGAAGGTTACATACAATCACATGTTTACTGGACCCGTGTCCTTCCTGGCTGGTCCTGGCTACTCAGGAAGTGACACGAGGCTGGCTCCAGGGAATTATAAATGCTTCATTGTTGGAGGGGGTTTTCCCCGCCGTCTTGAAAGAGGCGGTGGTGAGACCCCTCCTCAAAAAGCCTTCCCTGAACCCAACTATTTTGGGAAATTATCGTCCAGTCTCCAACCTTCGCTTTGTGGCGAAGGTTGTAGAGAGTATGGTTGCATGGCAGCTTCCCCAGTACCTGGATGAAGCCGTCTATCTAGACCCGTTCCAGTCCGGCTTCCGGTCCGGTCACAGTACGGAGACAGCTTTGGTCGCGTTGGTGGATGACCTCTGGAGGGCCAGGGACAGGGGTTGTTCCTCTGCCCTGGTCCTATTAGATCTCTCAGCGGCTTTCGATACCATCGACCATGGTATCCTGCTGCACCGGTTGGAGAGTTTGGGAGTGGGAGGCACCGTTTATCGGTGGTTCTCCTCCTATCTCTCCGACCGGTCGCAGACGGTGTTGACAGGGGGGCAGAGGTCGACCGCGCCTTACTTGTGGGGTGCCTCAGGGGTCGATTCTCTCGCCCCTCCTGCTCAACATCTACATGAAGCCGCTGGGCGAGGTCATCAGTGGTTTCGGGGTGAGTTATCATCTGTATGCTGATGATACGCAGCTGTACTTTTCCACCCCAGACCACCCCAACGAAGCTGTCGAAGTGCTGTCCTGGTGTCTGGAAGCCGTACGGGTCTGGATGGGGAGAAACAGACTCAAGCTCAATCCCTCCAAGACGGAGTGGCTGTGGATGCCGGCACCCCGGTACAGTCAGCTGCAGCCGCAGCTGGCTGTGGGGGGCGAGTTACTGGCCCCGACGGATAGGGTGCGCAACTTGTGTGTCCTCTTGGATGGGCGGCTGTCGTTTGACGATCATTTGGCGGCCGTCTCCAAGAGGGCCTTCCACCAAGTACGCTTGGTACGCCAGTTGCGCCCCTTCCTTGACCGGGATGCCTTATGCACGGTCACTCATGCCCTTGTCACCTCCTGCTTGGATTATTGCAATGCTCTCTACATGGGGCTGCCCTTGAAGTGCACCCGGAGGCTGCAGCTAGTCCAGAACGCAGCTGCGTGGGTAGTAGTGGGAGCAACTCGTTGCTCCCATGTAACACCACTCCTGCGCAGTTTGCACTGGCTCCCTGTGGTCTTTCGGGTGCGCTTTAAGATTCTGGTTACCACCTTTAAAGCGCTCCATGGCTTAGGACCCGGGTACTTACGAGACCGCCTGCTGTTACCTTTTGCCTCCCACCGACCCGTACACTCTCACAGAGAGGGCCTTCTCAGGGTGCCGTCCACCAAACAATGTCGGCTGGCGGCCCCCAGGGGCAGGGCCTTCTCTGTTGGAGCTCCTACGCTCTGGAACGAGTTTCCCCCTGGTTTACGTCAAGTGCCTGATCTTCGGACTTTTCGCCGTGAACTGAAAACGCACCTATTTATTCAAGCGGGACTGGCCTAAAATTTTATTGGGGTTATTTATTTTTTTATGTTTTAAACTGTTTTAAATTTGGCCACCTATAATATGTTTGTTTTAATTTCTTTTAATGTTTATACTGTGATTTTTACTCAGCTGTACACCGCCCTGAGTCCTTCAGGAGAAGGGCGATATAAAAATTGAATAAAATAAAATAAATAAATTTGATTTGGGGGTGTCTTGATAAAAACAGAACAAGAAATGGACTTAATTAAGGAATGCATGAAAATGGCTATAAATTATTTGGTAATTTATAGTGTTGGAAATATGGGGAAGAACTGGGATTAAATGTAAATGGTATTGTTTGAATTTATATTCTAAATGTTGGAGTGATTGTAGTAATGCTAGTTGATTATATATTAATATAATCATATTATATTAACATTTTAACATATTAACATAAATTAATATTATATTAACAGATGATGCTGTTAATATGGCTCTGCACTACATCCTACAACATCTTGAGTCTCCAAAGACCTATGCAAGGGTCCTTTTTGTAGACTTTAGTTCAGCATTCAATACCATCATTCCAGACATTCTTCTAACTAAGCTAAACCAGCTACAGGTACCGGAACAGACTTGTAAGTGGATCACAAGCTTCCTAACAAACAGGAAGCAGCAGGTGAAGCTAAGCAAGATCACATCAAATACCTGTACAATTAGCACAGGGGCCTCCCAAGGCTGTGTGCTCTCCCCACTTCTCTTCTCTCTGTATACCAATGACTGCATCTCCAATGATCCATTTGTTAAGCTACTGAAGTTCGCAGATGACACAACAGTGATTGGTCTCATTCGAGACAATGACGAATCCGCATATAGACGAGAGGTCGAACGACTAGCCTTGTGGTGCAACCAAAACAATCTGGAACTGAACACACTCAAAACCGTAGAAATGGTGGTAGACTTTAGGAAAAACCCTTCCATACTTCCACCTCTCACAATACTTGACAACACAGTATCAACAGTAGAAACCTTCAAATTTCTGGGTTCTATCATATCGCAAGATCTCAAATGGACAGCTAACATCAAAACATCATTAAAAAGGACAACAAAGAATGTTCTTTCTGCGCCAACTCAGTAAGCTCAAACTGCCCAAGGAGCTGCTGATCCAATTCTACAGAGGAATTATTGAGTCTGTCATTTGCACCTCTATAACTGTCTGGTTCGGTTCTGCAACCCAACAAGAAAAACACAGACTTCAGAGGATAATTAGAACTGCAGAAAAAATAATTGCTACCAACTTGCCTTCCATTGAGGACCTGTATACTGCACGAATCAAGAAGAGGGCCGTGAAAATATTTGCAGATCCCTCGCATCCTGGACATAAACTGTTTCAACTCCTACCCTCAAAACGACGCTATAGAGCACTGCACACCAGAACAACTAGACACAAGAACAGTTTTTTCCTGAAGGCCATCACTCTGCTAAACAAATAATTCCCTCAACACTGTCAGACTATTTACTGAATCTGCACTACTATTAATCGTTTCATAGTTCCCATCACCAATCTCTTTCCACTTATGACTGTATGACTATAACTTGTTGCTGGCAATCCTTATGATTTATATTGATATATTGATCATCAATTGTGTTGTAAATGTTGTACCTTGATGAACGTATCTTTTCTTTTATGTACACTGAGAGCATATGCACCAAGACAAATTCCTTGTGTGTCCAATCACACTTGGCCAATAAATTCTATATGTGGATTTGTTAAAATTTAAATTAATTTGGATAAAAAATGATAATAATAAATTAAGAAATGGAGTATTAAGGATTGGATAAAAATGATATTATTTATTATTATGTATGATGGATCTATAAATCTGGTGGACTATACAAGATATTACTTCGAAGAATAATAGGGAGTAAATTGATTTTAATTTTAATAATTAGCCTGTTGCGCCTCTGGTGGCGCAACAGGCTAATGCAGCCTATTATTAACAGCAACTGCTTGCAATATTGCAGGTTCAAGTCCCACCAGGCCCAAGGTTGACTCAGCCTTCCATCCTTTATAAGGTAGGTAAAATGAGGACCCAGATTGTTGGGGGGCAATAAGTTGACTTTGTATATAGTATACAAATGGATGAAGACTATTGCTTGACATAGTGTAAGCCGCCCTGAGTCTTCGGAGAAGGGCGGGATATAAATGCAAATATATGTATATATATATATATCAGCAGTTGGACTTTTGCTACTGAAATATTGGAAGATGGAATATCGTATACTGTTGTAGATTGGATACAAGAATTAATGAACTTAAAAGAGAAAGCAGAATCTTTAGAGTACTTAAAAGACTGTCTACGAAAGAATATTGGAATGGAGAAGAAGGATTAAAAAGCTTAAGAATGGATAGAATGTAATTGTAATAGTTTGTTCTCTCTCTTTTTTTTTTAATAGATAAGGGGAGTTAAGGTACTAGGGCAGGGATGGAAGTTTATGGATTGTTTGCTTATTCTAGTTTATGATCGTTAGGTGATATATCCTGTATTTTGCGCTGGGAAGTCCGGGGGTGGGGGGTTGGGTGAAGTGGGGTGGAGGGAGGGGAAAGGGTGAGGGTTGGAGGGAGGAGGGGGAAGTATGGGTAAAAATGTTTGTAAAATCTTTTGAATTAAAAAAAATACAATACTATAGAGCACTGCACAGCAGAACAACTAGACACAAGAACAGTTTTTTCTCCAAACGCCATCGCTCTGCTAAACAAATAATTCCCTCAACACTGTCAAACTATTTACTAAGTCCACACCATTATTAATCTTCTCATCGTTCCCATCACCCATCTCCTTCCACTTATGATTGTATGACTGTAACTTTGTTACTTATAACCTTACGATTTATATTGATACTGGTTGTTTCCTGATTGTTTATTTGTACCCAATGACTATCATTAAGTGTTGTACCTTATGATTCTTGATAAACATATCTTTTCTTTTATGTACATTGAGAGCATATGCACCAAGACAAATTCTTTGTGTGTCCAATCACACTTGACCAACAAAAAATTCTATTCTATTCTATTCTATTCTATTCTATTCTATTCTATTCTATTCTATTCTATTCTATTCTATTCTATTCTTTGTTTTAATGGTTATAACAAGGCAAAGATTAAAGTTTTTACCTTTACCAGAATATTGACATGTAGCTCTGCATTGAGACCAAGATACAAAGTTGTTTTTATTTCCTCCACATCCTCCATAAATGAAGTGCTCACAGTTCCTAGTTGTTGCACTGAAATAAAAACGAGGAAACGAAGCTCTGCACCGTCCTACTTCTTTGGGAAGATTACATATATCTGGAGTTCCACCTGAAAATGTAAAGAGGAAAATAAGACAGACTGTGCCACTTAAGGAAACCCAGAAGATCATCGTGTGAATATATATTGTGTTCTGACTCCAGAGTACTGGGCAACATGAATATTTGAGCATTTACTGGAAAAATAGATCCTGAGCAATCTGCTCCAAAGGTTAGAAAAAGTGAAAACTAACATAGTGAGAATACTCAAATTTCAGTCATTGCCAACTGCCCTTAAAAGCCCCCAAATAACTACCAGCTTGGCAGACGCAAGCTGCTGTACCCATAAAAAGAGGCACCAAGCCCCCAATCCTGAATTTCTAGACTTCTGGAAAGGATTGAGAAAGGAAGAGCTTTCATCCCATTTGCTTGAAGATTAGATCTTGTATTCCAAGAGACAGAAGGACAAACCCCTTCTGGAGCTGGGCATTCAACACTTGAAGGAGGGGCATATGGAAATGGAGGGGTAGGTATCCCTAGTCCTTCTTTTCTCTAGACTAGCCAAACCCAAATCCTGCAACCATTCTTCATATGTTTTAGTCCCCAGGCCTTTAATCATCTTAGTTACTCTTCTTTGCACTTTTTTCAAAGCCTCAACATCTTTTTTGTAATGTGGTGACAAAAACTGGATGCAGTATTGCAGGTGTGGTCTCATTAAGGCTTTATAAAGTGATACTAATAGGTGATTTTGATTCTATGCCTCTGTTTATACAACCAGAGATTGTATTAGCTTTTTTAGCTGCTACCATACACTGCTGGCTCATGTTTAAGTGATCATCCACTAGGACTCCAAGGTCCCTCTCACAGTTCCTGTTTTTGAAGCATACTAATATGCAGGGGATGGCAGTATTCCAGTATTTGAGAGGCAGCCAAAAAAGAGGTGGGGGAGTCAAATTATTTTCCAAAGCACCAGAGGGAGGACAAGAAGCAATGGATGGAAACCAATCAAGGAGAGAAGCAACCTGGAATTAAGGAGAAACTTCCTAACAGTGAGGACAATTAACCAGTGGAACAGCTTGCCTTCAGAAGTTCTAAGGGCTTCATCACTGGAGGTTTTTAAGAAGAAACTGCATTCAACCAGTAGTGTTGCAGCGAGACAGTTGGGGAATAGTGAGCTCCCATGAGCTTCGCGAAATCCTGGGCTGACAAACCGATACCGAGGGGTCTTCAGACCGGATCCATTCTGTAGGGATGGGGAAAAAAGAGAGGCTTCATGGAAGACCAAGAGGAACTGGCAAGTTCCTCGGAGGTCAGAGAAAACTCTTTGACTCGGCCACAGGGGAGGTGGCCATAGTGGCCATCCTAAAGTTGGGGCAACCGGACCAAGATTTTGATCAGGAGCCGTGATTTGGATGGAATATTGAAGCCAGGTGAGTGAATACCAACTCACAAGAAAAAGAAATTAACTTTAATTTGGTAAAAGATGTCCTGGCGGTGAAATGGCAACTAAATTGAGTTGGGAACATGAATATAGCTAGGAAAAAATAAAAGGGAAATACCAAGCCCTAAAGCTTGAAAGGGAATTTGATCTTTTGGAATACAATTTGTGATACCCAAAACAGAAGAAGGGGGGGAAAACCCATAAACAGGTTTGGAGAGGCTCGAGAACTTTCAGAACATCTTTTTGTTTATGAAAGGAAGAGTCAGGGGAACTGTAATTAAAGCCTGGTGAAACTTGTTTTTACTTTCCCTTTTTCCTGTTAAATTGGACTTGGACTGGATTTTAAAATGAATGGATTTGGACATGGACTTTAAATTGAATTCTTGGGGGTGGGGGAAGAAGAAGTAAAATGTGGTTTTAAAAACAAAATGGATATTTTTGTAGCTTGTTAATTGGAATTGTGGATTGGAGAGAGACACCTTCAGGTGGAGGAAAAAATTACAACGAGCAACATGTGTTTTGGAAAAAGTTTTTCTTTAAAGTGATAAGACCGGTGTCAACTTTGGGGGAGGATTTGTGTGACTGCAAGCTGTTTGACTTTGATAATCAAGGAAATTGAAATATAACCCAGAAAATACAGAATTGGCACAGGAAATAATTGAAATGATGAAAAGGATGCATATGACTTTAAAATGGGAAATAAAGGAAATAATTACAAGGCCTTATGGACAACTGAAATCAGATGAACTAGGAACTGTGTTGGAATTAACCCAAGAAAACATGGAAACTATGAAGAAGAAGCAAGAGTGTTATGGAAGATAAAGAAAAAAATACTAATTGTGAAAAATTAAATGATTGTGTGGGGAGTAATGATGAAAAAATTAATGATGATAAAAATAGAAAGGGTGGAAAGAGACAAAAGGAGAAAGAAGGAGGGAAGAGAAAAAACAAAAAAAACTTAAAAGATCACACTGGGATTGACAGTGGCAAAAGAAGAATAATTAAAAGGGGAATAAGGAGAGCAGTTGGAAAAATATTGCAAACTAGGAGAATAGATAAAAATAGCGAGGGCAGAAAGAGACAAGGAGGAAAAAAGGGTGGGAGGAAAAAAAATACAAAGGACCACATTGAGATTAACGGGAGAATATAAGAATGAGAGAAAGGGAGAAGAGGAGAGTGGATGGAAATACAGGACAAGCAAAGAGAGTGAAGGATTTTAAGAGAAAGAAGAAAAAAGAGAAAAATAAAATAAAAAATAGCTGATAATATGTTAAATAGTTTAAATATTAATAATGGAATTTGAAAGTATAAAAAGTCTTTTATTATAATTATGGATTTCACTTAAAACATTAGAAATGATATTATGAAGATTAACAGGTTTTTTTTCTTTTTTGATTATGGTCAATATTACATGAATTGTTTTGAATTGCAAACATATGAACGACTCTAATATTTGATAAGTAGTATCTATAAAATTTTATAAATATTAATTGGGAAATAAAGTGTTTAATTTAGAGGGAATAAGGAGAGGGGGGGAAAGAAAAAAGTTGATAAATGACTAGAATTCAGGGCTAAGGGTAAGATTAGATATACAACATAAATAAAAGAAAGAACAAAAATGAGAGAGAAAAGGCAAAATATATGAATGAAAGCATACAAAATGTGTTGGAAGAGAACTAAAAGTTGTATATATTTGAAACCTGGCCAATATTCTGTTCAGAAAAAATGCATTGTATGTTGGTGTATGTTAAAAAAAATAAAAAACTCTACAAAAAAAAGGAAGAAGAAACTAGACAGTCACTTGTTTGAAATGGTATAGGGCAGGGGTCTCCAACCTTGGTCCCTTTAAGCTTTGCTGGCTGAAGGACTTTGGGAGTTGAAGTCCACAAGTTATAAAGGGACCAAGGGTGGAGACCCCTGGTATAGGATATCCTGCTTGAGCAGGGGGATGGACTAGAAGACCTCCTAGGTCCCTTACAGCTCTATTCTGATTCATCTGTTGCTCCTTATTGATGTAGAAAAAAACAGTAGCTGAGGACTATATTATTATTAGGAAATTTATAATTTTTTAAAATATTTGTGCACCAAGGGAAAGATTTGAGTTTCTTCCTTACCACGACCTTGACATTCTCTTATGCATTTCTCCAAAGATTCGAAATTGTTGTCATTGCCGCCACATCCAGTATAAACAAACATCAAGCATTTCTGAAGTCCTGGGCTGAAAAAGTAGCGAGGTAAATGACGATCACATAGTCCTATGGTAGGGGAATGTGTACATTTCCTGGGATATGCACCTGAAAGTGAAAGAAGAAAATAAGACAGAGTGTCTCTTTTAAGGAAATCCAGAAGATCAGCTCATGAAAATATATTGTATTCAGAATCCAGGACAACATGAATATTTGAGCATCTGCTGGAAGGAGGGGCACCTGGAAGTAGAGAGTTGGTAGGGCCATTCTCCTTCCTCCTCTTCCAAAGACTTCACATGTACCTTCTCATCAACCAGGCTTAAGAATTTGTGGCATCTGCTTAGGGTTGGAAAATGCGTATGTTGTTTATATTGCAGTTCCCAAATACATTGCTCTACATCTGTTGCTCCTTGTTGATGTATATAAAAAACAGTAGCTGTAAGTTTTAGGAAGACTGTATTATTCATAGGAAGCCTAATAAAAGGAAATAGAACAAGAAAATATTTTAACCGTTTTAAACTTTGTCAGCCTATCCATTTCCCCCAAATTTGAATAATGCTGACATCTCACAACTAAGGACCGACTGAAATAGGGACTTTTATTCTGTTTCTTTCGGATGATCCAGTTTAGCTTCCAAAAATAAATCCCATAAGTTAGGGGTCCCTCCAACATCAATTCTGTTGTTAATGTGATCATGTCTTGGAAGAGAAAGGGGCATTTCCAAGCAGATTACATGTAGGTATGGAGAGAAAAGAAATGTCTTATCTACCTACCTGTAGAACAGGCATCCTGAAAGCAGAAAATGAGCAGCCCAGATGTCAGGAGCATGCAATTCGAATGAACCATGGTGATGAAAGCAAGTATCCCATGCGGAGTAGAGCCATTTTATAGATTATCCAACAGTGAAGCACACCTGGGCATTCATGTGGTTGGAACACCAAGATCCAGTTCCCCAAAATCTGAATAATGTTCACATCCGAAAATGGTTACTCCAAGGACCGACTGCGAATACTACAGAACAGTGAGTTTTATTAGGAGTCGATAAACCTCTTTAGAATGAGGGATTTTAGAAGTTTATTGCCTGTTGATGTAGCTGGAACAAAGAGATCATACGTAGCAATTCTGATTTCAGTTCCACCTGTACTCCCTCTCGCCAACCTGGTCATCAGGCTGTCTCTCACTGAACAAATCCCCTGTGTTTGGGCCTTCTACCCCTGCCAGGGGTGGGTACAGTACCAACTGATGCCAGCCCCAGTCCCCTAGGTGGCCCTGGCCCTGCAACCTGCACAGCCAGCTGTCCCTCCCCCACAGTTCAGAGCAATGTTTGACGGAACCCCAGGGAAGCTGGCCTATTTTCTCAATCGGATTTGGGCGCATATTGACCATTATAGGGACTAATATCAGACTGATCAAGACATCATATCAGCAATTGCTAATAATATGAATGAAGGGGATGCAGTGAACTGGCTAGCCCAGCTACACGATCAGGGAGCCCCCAAGCTAAAGGATGCAGATGAATCTGTGCAACTGCTCTGTGCCCAATTTGAAGACATGGCCCACATAGAGGAAGCCAATGCCCTGAAGCAAGCTGGCCAATCCCCAAAAGGCTTGGTTTGGGAATTTCAAAGGCTGGCAGGAAAACTAAGAGACTGGCCTAAACTCTTTCTCGTCTATCACTTCAAAGAGGCCCTAGACCAGGACCTCCGGCAAGCTTGCAGCATTAGAGGACCATATACAGATTGGCCGTAGCCATGGACTTAGAGATCCACCCACATCAGAAGCCTACCCCAGAGAAACCAGCCAAAAGAACCCTGTGTGAAGTTTCCAAAAAATGCCCTAATTAATTCAGGAGCCAGGAGCCAGGAGCCAGGAGCTGAACTTCAAAAGAAATACAGTCATTTATTAGGAGCACCATTCTGGCAATATTCTGATGCAGTCAGAACTGACCTCACATAAACTTATGGCCCCCCATGATCCTGTCTCCCCCCTCCTCTCTGGGCATGTCATAAATCACATTCTCTAATTGACCACATTGGCGGGCTGTGAAACCCACAGCCCTCCTGCTGACTCCAATAACCTAGGACACAATCTATAGAAAGGCATTTGTGGAATGTAGTTTCAGTTATGGCAATCAAGCAGCTCGAACAGTTCTCCCCCTGCCTGCTTATGGCAACTTGAAAGCTTTGTAAGTTGACACCCTGGGTCGCTGAGTCCCTGCAAAGCCAGTTGAAATGCCTCAACCAACGCCACCAGGAACGACCAAGTGCTTCCAATGTAGCCAACATGGCCACCGAGTTTCCGAGTGCCTGGTACGTGCCCCAATCCCACAACTCTGGACTCTATTGGCCTCCCGGGGAAGAAGAACCCCAAGGAAGCCACCAGACAAGGGGAAAGTTGCCCAACAAGCCATTGAGGTTCCTCCTCCCACCCTCGCTGGGATGGAGGAAACTCTGGCTGTAGAGACCCCTCCGGACTCTGTCAGTGTGAGCAGTGGAGAAGAGAATCCGATGGTAAGTGAAGCCATCCGCCCCTTCTCCACCAAGTGCCAGATAGTAGTGCCAGAGACTGGGGTCCAAGGGGATGTAGAATCCATCATAGACACTGGCTGTACCAGGTGTTTGATCAGCCTCCCCATTATCCAACAGTTAGGGATAAACATGAAGCCCCTGGTAAATCCCGTATGCTTTGAGCAGATTGTTGGGATGTTAATAGGCAGAGCCCCAACCACTTTAGTCACGGAACTTGTTAGACTGGAGATAGGGCGCCACCGGGAGCTTATATGGTTTGTAATAGCCCCCAGAATGACTGAATCAATCATACTAGGTCTCGGTTGGGTGGACAAATGGGCCCCCACCATCACATGGAAAGATGGTTACTGAAAGCTAAGAGTAGGCATTGGACCACTGCCACCAGTCCCGCCAGATAAATGCCAACAAGCACCAGCATCCGTCAGCCCCAGCGGCTGGAAATCTGCAGCTGCCACAGATGGACTCCCTGGTTGTGCCCAAGTGCCCAGAGAACATTGGGACCTGATGGCCGCCTTTAGCAAGCAAGACTGCAATTTCCTCCCTCCACACCACTCTACAGACTGTGCAATTGAATTAGTACCAGGAGCCAAGTTGCCAAAGCCAAAGGTGTACTCCAATGCTGTTCAAGGAGAAAAAAGATGTGGGTGTGTGAGGCTCTGTGTTGATTTTTGCAGAATTAATGCTGTGTGTATGGAGAACTCCTATCCCCTCCCCTTGATGAAAGACATGCTTAGCCACTTAGCAAAGGGCAAGGTGTTCACAAAGAGAAGCTTACTACCAGATCGGATTAGGGAGGAGGATGAATGGAAGACCACATTCAACTGCCCGCTGGGCAGTTTCCAATTTAAGGTCATGCCGTTTGGGCTCCAGGGAGCCCCTGGAACGAAGTGCTGCATGAGCATCTGTCCTAGTTCACCTGGCTGAAATTCTCATATTCAGCGAGACACTGGAAGAACACTTAAAATTAGTGCGGCAGGTACTGAAAAAACTCCTAGCCATGAAGCTCTATGTAAAGCTGTCTAAGTGTTTTTTTTTGTTTTTTTTTTGTTTTTTTTGTTTTGTTTACATTTATACCCCGCCCTTCTCCGAAGACTCAGGGCGGCTTACAGTGTATAAGGCAAGTGTGTATAAGGCAAGTGTGTATAAGGCAAGTGTGAATCTCATTATACCTCCCTAGACTACCTGGGTTACCAAGTGTCAAGCAAGGGAATCTAGATGGATCCATGAAAAGTGAAAGAGGTGCTAGATTGGCCACACACACCCTGCAAGCAACTCCAGAGCTTCTTGGGGTTCACAAACTTCTATAGGCAATTCATTCCAGTGTTCGCAGAGGTGGCCCTGCCCCTAGCAGAACTATTGAAAACAGGGGACCTTCCTACGAGACCACGGCCAACCCAATCACTGGCCTGGTTCTGGATTGTCAAAAATCATTTGAGTCCAGTGTTTTTTTTTTTGGTTGTTGTTGTTGTTTTTGCTTTCAGACATGTTCACCACATGTGATAATACAAGCCCGGGGTTTGCACTTTCAACACTTGGCAGACATATTCTTAAACATTCTAGCTAATCTTGTTGGGAGGAGGTGCCATCTATAAAAAAATTTGTATAAGTTTTCTTTATATGCAGTGGACGTTGTCAATTTATAGTTTCTGTCCTACAGCTTTTGCCATTTGTTCTATAGAATACCCAAAATTTTTAGCCCATTCTATCATGGTTTCTTTTACTTGCTCCTCTTCCATTCTACTAGTCAATAAATAATTATAGAATTTTTTAATCAGTTTGTTCTCTGGTCCTATTAAGATTTGATCCAATTTTGTCGGTTCTTTATAAAAAGCATACGTTTTAACATCTTTATAACATCTAGATTGTATCGGTGCATGTGGCCACCATGCTAAATTTATCCCTTGGCTATTCAATTCCTGTTTCTTTTTCAATTCCCACTTCTCATTCAAAATATCTTTATATCTTACAATTTTTCCCATATCGATCGCATTTGGGTATGTTAGTGCCTCCATCGTGGAGAGCCAGACTGGTATTTCCAAACAGTGTTTTTCCTTGATTTTTGCCCATACTGAGAGCAGAGCATTTCTAATGTAATATCCAGTAGTGGGTTTCAAAAATTTTTACTACCTGTTCTATGGTGGCATGGCAGGGGAAAGATACTGTAAAATCTCCATTCCCTCCCCATTCCAGGGGAAGGTTACTGCAAAATCCCCATTTCCTCCCAATCAGCTGGGACTTGGGAGGCAGAGAATAGATGGGGACAAGGCCAGTCAGATTTTTTACTACCGGTTCTCCGAACTACTCAAAATTTCTGGTACCGGTTCTGCAAAACTGGTCAGAACCGGCTGAAACCAACTTCTGGTAATGTCCCTGAAAGTATTTATGTGTTTTGTATTTCTCATACTATAGAAAGGCATGCCACCCCCATTGTAAATCGTGTCCCTCCAGTACAATGGTGAAATGTAAAATTTGTTACTACAGGTTCTGCGGGCGTAGCTTGGTGGTGGGGGGGGTAATGTGAGTCAGATGGAGTTCCTGACTGACGTATCTCAAAAGGGCTGAGAGAGGAAGGCCAACCAAAGATTCCTACCGGATCAGACGGTCAATATTCCCTATTACTGCAAAATGTATTTTAATATTCTCTGTATCTGATATATTCACTGAATATTCTTTATTGGGGTGTCCAGTTTGCAATGTTGTCGATGGCCTGGCAGAATAAAGGGAGCCATGGAAACAGTACTTTAGAGACAGACTATTGGGGTTCAAAGCATTTGTTTGTTTATTTAAGAGAAGGCTTAGAATTCAATGCATGCAAAGTGTTTCGGTGGGGGAGTCCATGGAAGTTTGCATTCCTTCCCCGGTGGCTGAATCCACCCCATCTATCAATCCAATCAGGAATCGGGGTCAATGTTGCCCTGGAACGGAGACAATGAAAATCAAATTGTCAACAGTAGATTTTTCAGTAGCATATGTAATCGTTATGTAATCCACTTTGTCAATTGAGCGTGGAACTGCTCAGGGGTGGGCTTCAGATCCTTTAGCAATAGGTTCACTGTTCCATTGCTGGATGGGCGTGGCCTAGTCAGTTGCCTGCACCATGGGGGAGGGGGCATTTTTCACCCTCCCCAGGCTCCGGAGGCTTTTCTTGAGCCTCCAGGAGGGTGAAATCAGCTTCCCCTGGGCTCTGGAGGGCCTTCGGAGGCTGGAAACAGGCCTCTTTCCAGACTTCCAGAACCCCCATTTTTTGCCCTCCCAGGCCCTCCGCGTTGCCCCTGCACTTACCTGGAATAATGAATGGCCCACGTGGAGACTCCTGGGAGGGGAGGGAGGGGATGGGAAGGGCGGGGCTGGATGGGTGTGGACAGCAAGGGATGGCATTTGCCGAACCCCGGCAATCCTTGGCTAGAGGATCGCCCGAACCCTGCCGAACCCCCAGGAGCCTACCGCTGGAAATGCTCACATAACCATTTTCAAGGAAAACAGTCAAAACAAAAAGTTACTTTTAGGACACTTCTTTATTAAATTTCTTTTCATGTTTTTAACATTCTAAATATTTACTGATTGACCCCAATAAGGAGGTCCAGTTTCACCTATTACCTAGATTACAATACTCCCTTACCAGTCTATCTACATTTGTTTAGGCAGTCTTCTTCGGATGCGAAGTTGTTTTCATTCCCTCCACATCCACTATAAACAAACATCGTACATTTCCCAGTGACTGTGTCGAAAAAAAAGCGAATAGTAGGAGTATTGCATGGTCCTATTCTTGGCCGATGCGTACATTTCTCAGGAAATAGTACTGAAATTGAAAAGAGGAAAATAAGACAGACTGTCCCTTTTAAGGAAACCCAAAAGATCATTGCATAAAAATATATAATCAAGCAACGAATAAAAATAGATAATCAAGCAACGAATCACCGAATACCTAAAAGCAAACAAAATAATAACCAAAAGCCAACATGGGTTTGTCAAAAACAGATCATGCCAGACTAATCTTATTGCATTCTTTGACAAAGTGACAAAATTAGTAGACCAGAGGAATGCTGTCGATATAATTTACTTGGACTTCAGTAAAGCATTTGATAAAGTAGACCATAACCTACTACTAGATAAAGTAGAAAAATGTGGGTTAGACAGCACCACCACCAGGTGGATTCGAAACTGGCTGACCAACCACACTCAACGTATAGTCCTCAATGGAACTACATCCACATGGAGGGAAGTATGCAGTGGAGTACCCCAGTACTCTTCAACAACTTCATCAATGACATGGACAAGGGGATAGATGGGGAACTCATGGGGATAGATGGGGCAGGTGGAACTCTGACTTTAGTCGATGGGCGACATTATGGGCAGAATCCATCAGCCCAACTTCTATCTGTTATTCCATCTAACTGTTGCCCTACCGGCCTTTTGGCCGTTGTTTGTGACTGTCCTGGTTCTGCCCATCGTCCGCGATACCATCTAGCGACCTGGGAACTCTTCTCTCCCCGCTGTTATTTAGATCTTTATGCATGAAATATACGGCTGCCGAACTTCTTCGACTGCGAGGTTCCCCCGCCTCGCAGGAATGGCCCTCTGGGTTATCGAGGGCCGGCCTTAACAAGGGGTCTTGGGACCCGGAGAGGTGGCATGCGAGGAAGAAGAATTTATGGGGTTTTGTACATAGGTTTTTTAATAAGGGTTTTTTAAAGGGGGGGAGGGAAGTGACGGGCGGGGGAAGAACCCGTCGGGGAGGGTAGGTTCAGTCCCAGTTCACGGCGTTTTTTCATCAGGTCCGAGGGAGGGGGGTGAGGGGTACGTTCCAGATGTGGAAGTTGGTTCCATCTGTAAGGTAAGTGGGAGGGGCAGATATGGTGGAAGCAAGGGGCTGTATCGTTCGTTGGGAGCACGTGTTCGCTGTTTAAAAGCGACCACGTGCTCCGGCCCCCCAGTCTTTCCCCGTTCCCCGGAAGGGGACTTATGCACGGTCACTCATGCTCTCGTCACTTCTCGACTGGATTATTGCAATGCTCTCTACATGGGGCTACCCCTGAAGTGTACTCGGAGACTTCAGTTAGTCCAGAATGCAGTTGCGTGGGTGATTGAGGGAGCACCACGTTGCTCCCGGGTAACACCACTCCTGCGCAGTCTGCACTGGCTACCTGTGGTCTTCCGGGTGCGCTTCAAGGTTTTGGTTACCACCTTCAAAGCGCTCCATGGCTTAGGGCCCGGGTACTTACGGGACCGCCTGCTGTTTCCACATGCCTCCCACCGACCCATACGCTCTCACAGAGAGGGTCTTCTCAGGGTGCCGTCCGCCAAGCAGTGTCGGCTGGCGGCCCCCAGGGGAAAGTCCTTCTCTGTGGGAGCACCTACCCTCTGGAACGAACTTCCCCCCGGTTTACGCCAATTGCCTGACCTTCGGACCTTTCGCCGGGAACTGAAAACTTATCTATTTATTCAAGCAGGACTGGCCTGATTTTTAAATTCTAAATTTTTAATTTTTAATTGTAATTTTACTGGGTATTTTATATGGTCAATTGGATGGTTTTAATTTCGGCCTTTTATTGAATAAGCTTTTTAATTGTTATTTTAATATGTATATTAATTGTTTTAAATGAAGGCTGTACACCGCCCTGAGTCCTTCAGGAGAAGGGTGGTATAAAAGTTTAATAAATAAATAAATAAAATAAATAAAATAAAATAAATAAAATAAATAAAATAAATAAAATAAATAAAATAAATAAAATAAATAAAATAAAATAAAATAAAATAAATAAACTCATCAAATTAGCAGATGACACCAAGCTGGCAGGAATAGCCAACACTCCAGAAGATAGGCTCAAGTTACAGAAAGATCTTGACAGACTTGAACATTGGGCACTATCTAACAAAATGAAATTCAACAGTGAAAAAAGTAAGGTTCTACATTTAGGCAAAAAAAAACCAAAATGCACAGGTACCGTATATGTGGTACCTTGCTCAATAGTAGTACCTGTGAGAGGGATCTTGGAGTCCTAGTGGACAACCATTTAGATATGAGCCAGCAGTGTGCAGCTGCTGCTAAAAAAGCCAACACAGTTCTGGGCTGTGTAAACAGAGGGATAGAATCAAGATCACGTGAACTGTTAGTGCCACTTTATAATGCCTTGGTAAGGCCACACTTGGAATACTGCATTCAGTTTTGGTTGCTGTGATGTAAAAAAGATGCTGAGACTCTAGAAAGAGTGCAGAGAAGAGCAACAAAGATGATTAGGGGACTGGAGGCTAAAACATATGAAGAACGGTTGCAGGAACTGGGTATGTCTAGTTTAATGAAAAGAAGGACTAGGGGAGACATGATAGCAGTGTTCCAATATCTCAGGGGTTGTCACAAAGAAGAGGGAGTCGGGCTGTTCTCCAAAGCACCTGAGGGTAGAACAAGAAGCAATGGGTGGAAACTGATCAAGGAAAGAAGCAACTTAGAACTAAGGAGAAATTTCCTGACAGTTAGAACAATTAATAAGTGGAACGACTTGCCTGCAGAAGTTGTGAATGCTCCAACACTGGAAATTTTTAAGAAAATGTTGGATAATCATCTGACTGAGATGGTGTAGGGTTTCCTGCCTGGGCAGTGGGTTGGACTAGAAGGCCTCCAAGGTCCCTTCCAACTCTGTTGTTATATATATTATATTGTGTTCTGACTCCAGACTGCAGGGCAACATGAATATTTGACCATCTACTGGAAAACTAGACCCGAAACAATCTGCTCCAAACATCAGAAAAAGTGAAAGCAGTTTGCCTACTATAACGTGTTGAGAACACCCAAATTTTGTGTCATTGGCAATTGACATTAGAAACCATGTAAGGAATTGAAGTACAGCCTGGCAAATACAAGCTCCTGTACCCCTAAGAAGAGGCAGCAGGCCCCCCATTCCTGAGATCAGCCTGTAGAGATGGACTGTGAATATCATCAGGGAAAAGGTTCCTGCCATTTGCTTGAAGGTTAGGGCTTGTATTCCAGCAGACAGAAGGAGAAACTCCTTCTGGAGCTGGGCATTCAACACTTGGAAGTGGGGAATGGGTGTCCATTCTCTTTCCTCTTCTTCCAAACACTTCACATGGACCTTCTCCTCACCCAGATTTAAGAATTTACAGAGTCTGATTTTTGTTGTCTCTCTATAAAGATTGTGTAGAAAGTTAGCACCCAGCTCTCTCCTAGAAGAATGAAATATTGTAGGAAATGTTAAAAAGGCAGAATATTATACCTCCCTGGATGAGAAAAGGAGAAACATGCTCTTGGAAAGTAGCCCCCACCTTTGTTAATAGCCCCAGAAAGAATGGTGCCAACCTGTCTACAAAACAAAAGACCTTCACCCTCAGGACATGCTAGGATTAGCCCTCACTCAAGATCCAAACCAGGAGAAAGCTGTTAAGCCATAATAGGAACTGCCCAAAGCCCCTTCATTAGATCATTACCCAGCAAGATTCAACCAGACCTAGGACTCAAGACAACCTACAAAGTTACCCTTGCATGACCCCATGGGAGTCTTACAACCTATCAGAATACCCGCCCTTACACAGGAACAGGAAGCTCCCGGGCAAGGCTTAAGAGAGGATATAAATCTGTCTGTTTCTCTCTCTCTTCCATGTGCTCAATTGCCCAGGACCTCAAACCATGCGGTTCTGTCCACCATTAAACCATCTTTCAAAGCAGTTTCTATGATTCCAGTGTCTGGAATGGAACCCAGATGGACATTTCTTCCAAGAATTGGAACCAAGTCTCTATAATTTTGCTCAATACCAGGAATTATGAACCCCTGACATACAACGGGGGACAGCGGTGGTGGGGGAAATAGGATGAGTAAGAAGAGTTGCCAGTATAGTCAAAAAGAGGCCGGTTTAGCTCACGCTGGTAAAAGCCTGTTATTAAGAACACAGTAGCCTGCAATTACTGCAGGTTCGAGCCCGGCCCAAGGTTGACTCAGCCTTCCATCCTTTATAAGGTAGGTAAAATGAGGACCCAGATTGTTGGGGGGGCAATAAGTTGACTTTGTAAAAATATACAAATAGAATGAGACTATTGCCTTATACACTGTAAGCCGCCCTGAGTCTTCGGAGAAGGGCGGGGTATAAATGTAAACAAAAAACAAAAAAAAAACAAAAAAAAAAAACAAAAAAAAAATGCCAGGTCTATTATAGAGAATGAGCCAGACAAATTCTCAGAAGTGAATAACTAAAGGGGGAAAAAAAGTCCCAGTCTATAGCCAGGTCCACAGAGGCGGGACTCCCACTCCAAACACTGCAAGAAAATTCATTGGCGCTCGAATGCAGGATAGCAGGATCTTGGCAAAAAACATTTTTATGCTTTAAATAGTATATAATACATTTTCTTTCATGAAGCAGTGCAAGACAATCTGGACAAACAAAAGCATCTCCAGGCATTATATTACCTGTTAGAACTGACATTTCCTGTGAGGAACTAACATTTCCTTTCATTTTCCAGTATTTTGCTTAATCCCCTTTATCAACTGAGTGCAGAAATAATCAGAGAACTCTTTGCAAGAAAAAACAAGAAAGCTGCCTTTAGGATTTTTTTTATTTTTGCATTTTTACCATTTTAAAATAGTTTCTGATTTTGCTGATTGTGTTTCCTACTAAGCTCCTGTTGCCAGTCCAGAGTCTGGATTTCATTACTGAGATTGAGGCAACTTTAAGGTTTTAGAATAGAATAGAGTGGGAAGAGAGTTTGCAGGTCATCTCGTCCAGCCCCTTGCTCAAGCAGGAGAACCTGTACCATCTCAGACAAGTGAGTGTCCAGTATCCTCTTCAAAACTTCTAATGATAGAGCATCCACGATTTCTGAAGGCAAGCTGTTCCACCGGTTAATTGTCCTCACTGTTAGGAAGTTTCTCCTTAATTCCAGGTTGCTTCTCTCTTCGACTAATTTCCATCCATTGTTTCTTGCCCTGCCTCTGGTGCTTTGGAGAATAATTTGACTCTCTCTTCTATGTGACAGCCCCTCAAATACTAAAATACTGCTGTGATATCACCCCACAATTCTTCTTTTCTTTAGACTAGAGAAACCCAAATTCTGCTGCCGTTCTTCATATGTTTTAGTCTCCAGGCCTTTGATCATCTTCATTGCTGGTCTCTGAACTTTTTCCAAAGTCTCAACATCGTTTTTGTAATATGGTGACGAAAATTGGTTGCAGTATTCAAGGTGTGGTCTTACTAGTGTTTGTAAAGCAGTACGAATACCTTACGTGATCTTTAATCTATGCCTCTGTTTATACAACCCAGGATTATATTAGCTTTTTTAGCTGCTGCTGCACATTGCTGGCTCATATTCAAATGATCATCCACTAGGACTCCAAGATCCCTCTCATAGCTACTGTTTTTGAGCTAGGTCTCACCTAATCTGTACTTATAGCTTTGATTTTTCCTGCCTAAATGTAAAGTTTTGCTTTTCTCCACATTAAAATTCATTTTGTTGGATAGGGCCCATTGTTCCAGTTTGTCAAGATCTTTTTTGGAACCCGAGTTTATTTTCTGGGGTATTGGCTATTCCCGCCAGTTTAGTATCATCTGAAAATTTGATGAGTTCCCTTTCTATTTCCTCATCTAGATCTTTTATAAAGACATTGAAGAGTTTTCAGATCAATGATTGTAGACAAGAGTAATATATTATTTATTTTAATGGTTATGACAAGACAAAGATTAAAGTTTCTACCTTACCAGAATGTTGACATGTAGCTCTGCATTGAGACCAATATACAAAGTTGTTTTCATTTCCTCGACATCCTCCATAAGTGAATTGCTCACAAGTCCTTGTTGTTGCACTGAAATAAAAACGAGGAAACGAAGCTCTGCACCGTCCTACTTCTTTGGGAAGATTACATATATCTGGAGTTCCACCTGAAAATGTAAAGAGGAAAATAAGACAGACTGTCCCCCTTAAGGAAACCCAGAAGATCATCGTGTGAATATATATTGTGTTCTGACTCCAGAGTACAGGGCAACATGAATATTTGAGCATTTACTGGAAAAATAGATCCTGAGCAATCTGCTCCAAAGATTAGAAAAAGTGAAAACTAACATAGTGAAAATACTCAAATTTCAGCCATTGCCAATTGCCATTAGAATCCTCAAATAACTGGAGACCAGCTTGGCAGATGCAAGCTGCTGTACCCCTAAAAAGAGGCACCAGGCCCCCAATCCTGAAATTCTAGACTTCTGGCATGGACTGAGAAGTTCATCAGAGAGGTTTCCTCCCATTTGCTTGAAGGTTAGGGCTTGTATTCCAAGAGACAGAAGGACAAACCCCTTCTGGAGCTGGGCATTCAACACTTGAAGGAGGGGCATATGGAAGTGGAGGGGTGGGTAGCCATTCCCTTTACTCCTCTTCCAAAGACATCAAATGGACCTTCTCTTCAACCAAGTTTAAGTATTTGTGGCGTCTGCTTAGTGTTGGAAAATTCATATATTGTTCACTTTCCAGTTGCCAAATACATTGCTCTGCATGTTGGTATGGCTCAAAAACTATAGTGAGAGGGATCGTTGGTCACTACATTACGAAAAAGATACTGAGACTTTGGACAAGATTCAAAGAAGAGCGAACAAGATGATTAAAAGCCTGGAGACTAAAACATATATATCCCGAATCCTCCTGAATCTTCGGAGAAGGGCGGGATATAAATGCAAATAAAAAAAAATCTGTTCTTAAAAATCTCCAGTGATGAAGCCCCTACAACTTCTGAAGGCTAGCTGTTCCACTGGTTAATTGTCCTCGCTGTTGGGAAGTTTCTCCTTAATTCCAGATTGCTTCTCTCCTTGATTAGTTTCTATCCATTGCTTCTTGTGCTACCTTCTGGTGCTTTGGGAAATAAATTGACCCCCTCCTCCTTTTGGCGGCCTCTCAAAAACTGGAATACTGCTAGTCTTTCTTTTCTCTAGACTAGCCAAACCCAAATCCTGCAACTGTTCTTCATATGTTTTAGTCCCCAGGCCTTTAATCATCTTAGTTGCTCTTCTTCACACTTTTTTTCAAAGTTTCAACATCTTTTTTGTAATGTGGTGACAAAAACTGGATGCAGTATTGCAGGTTTGGTCTCATTAAGGCTTTATAAAGTGATACTAATAGGTGATTTTGATTCTATGCCTCTGTTTATACAACCAAGGATTGTATTAGCTTTTTTACCTGCTACCATACACTGCTGGCTCATGTTTAAGTGATCGTCCACTAGGACTCCAAGGTCCCTCTCACAGTTCCTGTTTCTGAAGTATCCTAACATGCAGGGGATGGCAGTATTCCAGTATTTGAGAGGCAGCCAAAAAAGAGGTGTGTGTGTGTGTGTGTCAAATTATTTTCCAAAGCACCAGACGGCAGGACAAGAAGCAATGGATGGAAACCAATCAAGGAGAGAAGCAACCTGAAATTATGGAGAAACTTCCTAACAGTGAGGACAATTAACCAGTGGAACAGCTTGCCTTCAGAAGTTGTGGGTGCTTCATCACTGGAGGTTTTTAAGAAGAAACAGGACAGTAACTTATTTGAAACAGTATAGGACAGGGGTCTGCACACTTGGCTCTTTTAAGACTTGTGGACTTTAACTCCCAGGCTGGGAGTTAAAGTCCACAAATCTTAAAAGAGCCAAGTGTGGGCTCCAGTGACGTCACCCTCCTGCTGGGTGCTCTAACAGAGCACTCCGTGTTAGAAGATTGTAAAACTCAGTGAAACAGAAAAAAAATCACTGTTCACTGAGCTTAGCATAATCTCTGGGTGAAAGAGGTTATCAGAGTTGTGGAAGAGTGGCAGGTCTGACAGGGGGTTTGCTCTCAAGAGCGAATTTTCCTGGATTTATGACCCCACCGAATTCCACTCCCTCCAACTTCAGCACGCTCCTGTTTTTATCAGGAAAAAGGAGTGGGAATGTCGCTTCTGCTCTAAAGGACTTATTAAATTGATTGATATTCTAAGCAGACGGGAATTTCACAAGCGTTCGATCTTTGATGAAGAATCAGCACGGCAAGTACCGACTCCCTTTTTGAAACTTGAAACCTTTCTTTGTCTTTGATTAATTGACTTTTAAAATGGCGTCTGAAAGTGAAAGTAAAATTTTTTAGTACGATGAAGCAGCGTTATTTGTGGATTGTTACAAACGGAGTTTTTTTATACTGAAAGGAGGGAAGGAGAGTTATTAAGTTTGAATTCCTGATTCTTTTGAAGACAGAATGGCAGCTAAACCTTTAAAGCCTTCTGGAAGAAGGGGATCTGAACCAAGTCTTGAGGAAATATTGAAAGAACAATTAAAACTTTCTGAAGATAGGCAAAAAGAGATGATGGAGAATTTTAATGCAAAAATAAGAGAAGATATTCTCATGGCAGTTCAAGGACTGAGTAAAAAAATTGAGGGATTGGAAGTGGAAATGGAACAGATCTCTCAGTCAAATAAGCATTTAAGAATGCCTAACTTTAAATTATATTATGAAGCAGTAGCCCTTTCAGTAATAAGTGACTGGTTTAACTTAACAGAGGAAAGAATTTTGAATATAGAAGGTTATGACTTGTTATATGGATGGCATGCGTACTTATTTTATGAAAAAAAAGTGGATAGGGCTTTTAAGAATCATGTGTTGAGAAGTGCTCTTTTGCGGGTCTGGAAAAAATATTCCTATAAATTAGAATATAAGATTCCTATATGGGCGAGCCCTAGGCATGCAATAGAGAATATAAATATAGAACAGAAACAGGAAATGATTACTTATAAAGAACTTTTGTATGTTGAAGGAGGTAGATTGCAATTAAAATCATTACAGGTATTAAATGAAGAAGGGAGGAATTATACTTGGTTTCAATATGGGCAAATAAGTGCTAGATGGAAAGAAGATCAAAAAATTGGTATAATGCAAAGGGAGGAAAATTTAATGAAGCAAATTAGAAATCAGACCCAGGAGCATATAAAGAGATTGTATAATGTGTTGCTTGAAATAGATTCGGAAAAGGATTTGGTAAAGGATTGTATGATAAAATGGGCACAGAATATTCAGGAACCAATAATGTTGGAAACATGGGAAAAAATTTGGGTTAGAAATGTTAAGTTTACACAAGCACAGAATTTAAGGGAAAATTTTTATAAGATGTTTTATAGATGGCACTTAGATCCCAAAAAATTATCATGTATGTATCCTAATATCCAAGCGAAATGTTGGAGATGTGATTGTGATGATGCTACATATTTTCATATTTGGTGGACTTGCAAGAAAATTAAGGTCTTTTGGATAAGAATTTGGTGGATTATTCAAAATGTACTGAAGAAGAAGATAAAGTTCCTGCCACAATTTTTCCTTTTGGGAATTATAACGGATTGTACAGGGATTGAGACTAAATTGATTCTGAATTTAATAACAGCAGCAAGACTGTTGATTGGACAATACTGGAAGAAGAAGAGATACCTACAATAGAAGAATGGATATTGAAAGTTATTAATTTGGCTGAGATGGCTAAAATCTCAGCGTTTTAAAAGACAATACGCAGGAAAAATATTTAATTGAATGGAAAAAATGGATTGATTATCTACAAAACAGATATCAGATTAAGAAATATCAGATTGCCTTTGAATAATTAGAAAGCTATTTTATGTAATGGGGAGGGGGTTGGGAGATGAAAAGCTTTGGATGTGGTTATTTGGTTTGGAAGGGAAAATTTTATTCTATGCTTGGTTTATGTATAACAATAGCTTGTGATTGACCGGGAAGCCGGGGAGGGGAAGGGTTTTTTTTTTGGGAGGGAGGGGGAAAAAAGGGGGGAAAATGTTTTTGTTTTTTAAAACTCTTTCAATAAAAAAAAAAAGAGCCAAGTGTGCAGACCCCTGGTATAGGATATCCTGCTTGAGCAGGGGGATGGACTAGAAGACCTCCTAGGTCCCTTACAGCTCTATTCTGATTCTGAGTCATCTGTTGCTCCTTATTGATGTAGAAAAAAAACAGTAGCTGGAGACTATATTATTAATAGGAAAGTTTATAATTTTTTAATATACTGTATTTGTGCACCAAGGGAAAGACTTCAGTTTCTTCCTTACCATGGCTTTGACATTCTCTTATGCATTCATTCAAAGATTCGAAGTTATTGTCATTGCCGCCACATCCAGTATAAATGAACATCATACATGTCCGAGTTCCTGTGTTGAAAAAGTAGCGAGGTAAATGACGTTCACATAGTCCTACGGCAGGGGTTTGTGTACATTTCGTGGGATATGCACCTGAAAGTGAAAGAAGAAAATAAGACAGAGTGTCTCTTTTAAGGAAATCCGGAAGATCAGCTCACGAAAATATACTGCATTATGACTCGGGAATCCAGGACAACGTGAATATTTGAGCATCTGCTGGAAGGAGGGTTGGTAGGGCCATTCTCCTTCCTCTTCTTCCAAAGACTTCACATGTACCTTCTCATCAACCAGGCGTAAGAATTTGTGGCATCTGCTTAGGGTTGGAAAATGCGTATGTTGTTTATATTGCAGTTCCCAAATACATTGCTCTACATCTGTTGCTCCTTGTTGATGTATATAAAAAACAGTAGCTGTAAGTTTTAGGAAGACTGTATTATTCATAGGAAAGCTAATAAAAGGAAATAGAACAAGAAAATATTTTAACCGTTTTAAACTTTGTCAGCCTATCCATTTCCCCCAAATTTGAATAATGCTGACATCCCACAACTAAAGACCGACTGAAATAGGGACTTTTATTCTGTTTCTTTCAGATGATCCAGTTTGGCTTCCAAAAGTAAATCCCATGAGTTAGGGGCCCCTCCAACATCAACTCTGTTGTTAATGTGATCATGTCTTGGAAGAGAAAGGGGCATTTCCAAGCAGATTGCATGTAGGTATGGAGAGAAGTGTCTTATCTACCTACCTTTAGAACAGGCATCCTGAAAGCAGAAAATGAGCAGCCCAAATATCAGGAGCATGCAGTTCGAATGAACCATGGTGATGAAAGCAAGTATCCCATGCGGAGTAGAGCCATTTTATAGATTATCCAACAGTGAAGCACACCTGGGCATTCATGTGGTTAGAACACCAAGATCCAGTCCCCCAAAATCTGAATAATGTTCACATCCGAAAATGGTTACTCCAAGGACCGACTGCAAATACTACAGAACAGTGAGTTTTATTGGGAGTAGATAAACTTTTTTAGAACAAGGGATTGGCTTTTTAGAAGTTTTAACTGTTCATGTAGCTGGAACAAAGAAGTCATACGTAGCAATCCTGAGTACAGTTCCACCTGTCATCCATAAACAGGTCTGTATTTGTTGTTAGTTGCGAAGTCGTGTCCGACTTATCGTGACCCCATGGACAACGTTCCTCCAGGCCTTGCTGTCCTCTACCATCCTCTGGAGTCCATTTAAGCTCACGCCAACTGCTTCAGTGACTCCATCCAGCCACCTCGTTCTCTGTCGTCCCATTCTTCTTTTGCCCTCAATCTTTCCCAGCATATACAGGTCTGTATAGGATATGGCAAACTCTTATTACAGTCATTTTCTCTTCTTTCGTGACAGATCAGCAAGCATAAACGTCTGTCCAACTTTCTACCAGCATTTGAATACGTGAAAATTTGTTATCCCATCTTTCATACACATTTTATCATGAGCCATGGCCAGCTTGGCCTCTGATAAAAAGACCAACAATCAACATTCCAGAAAACCTGGATGAACTGCTGCCTGAGTTGCTGAAGGATGAGGAAGTTGTGCTGTGAACTCTTCTAAAATGCTTGTGTGTTGCTGCCCTCTCCCCCTTCCCCATAAATTCTCAAGATAACTAGTAGCATCCTTCAATTATCTCCTCCCATTTATGTGTCAGCTGCCCCTCCCTCAGGAATCCGGTTCACACTCTTCTATGCCTGGTGTGGGAGGAGCAGATGCATTTCCCCTTCCTTGGCCTCTTCCTCCTCACATGGCTCCCTCCCCCCATGGAGGAACTCTTCCTGCTCATCTTGACTGTCATAATCTTGACTGCTCATCTTGACTGTCATAAACTTCGATAAAGCTTTCAAGACTGGTTCCCTTCCCAAACTTTGGTCTCTAGCCACAGTCATCCCTATCTTCAAAAAAGGAGATCCCAGCCTAGTTGAAAATTACAGACCAATCTCTCTATGCTTCGTCACCTGCAAAGTAATGGAATCTATCATCAACCAATCCATTACCCTCCACCTAGAAACAAACAACCTACTATCTAATAAACAATTTGGTTTCAGAAAAAAATTATCATGTAACTTACAACTTCTCCACTGCAAAAACATATGGACTACTAGTATTGATAAAGGCAAAGCAATAGATGCAATCTACATAGACTTCTGCAAAGCCTTTGACTCAGTAGTACACGATAAACTCCTAAAACTAAAATCCTACGGCATTTCAGGACTCCTTCACAATTGGATAACCGCTTTCCTGTCAAACAGACAACAAGTGGTCAAAATTGGCAATGCTTTATCAAATCCTGTCCCTGTCAAAAGTGGCGTTCCTCAAGGTAGCGTTCTTGGACCAACGCTCTTCATACAATACATAAATGATCTCTGTGACCATATCTCAAGTTATTGTGTCCTCTTTGCTGATGATGTCAAACTATTTAACACCACCAACAATAGTAATACCCTTCAAAAAGACCTTGATTTTGTATCCAATTGGTCTAAACGTGGCAACTCCAAATCTCAACCAGCAAATGCTCAGTCTTACATATTGGAAAAAAGAACCCAAACACTAAGTACAAGCTTAATGAACATTATCTTACAGATGACCCCCACCCTGTCAAGGACCTTGGAGTTTTCATATCAAATGATCTAAGTGCCAAAGTCCACTGCAACTATATAGCAAAAAAGGCTCTAAGAGTTGTAAACCTAATTCTATGTAGCTTCTTTTTCAAAAACTCTACACTACTAACCAGAGCATTCAAAACATTTGCCAGACCTGTTCTTGAATACAGCTCATCTGTTTGGAACCCATACCACATCTCTGACATTAATACAATTGAACGAGTCCAAAAATATTTTACAAGAAGAGTTCTCCGCTCCTCTGTAAACAACAAAATACCTTATTCCACCAGACTTGAAATCCTGGGATTAGAGAACTTAGAACTCCGCCGACTCCGACAAGACCTGTGTTTAACACATAGAATCATCTATTGCAATGTCCTTCCTGTTAAAGACTTCTTCAGCTTCAACAGCAATAATACAAGAGCAAACAAGAGATTCAAACTTAATGTCAACCGCTTCAATCCTGATTGCAGAAAATATGACTTCAGTAACAGAGTTGTTAATGCTTGGAATACACTACCTGACTCAGTGGTCTCCTCTCCAACTCCTAAAAGCTTTAACCAAAAACTGTCCACCATTGACCTCACCCCATTCCTAAGAGGACTATAAGGGGCGTGCATAAGAGCACAAAAGTGCCTACCGTTCCTGTCCTATTTTTTTCCTTTCATTATATGTTCCTGTATATAATGTTGTGACAAATAAATAAATAAATAAAAAAACTCCTGCCAGGCCAGCAGTAGCCAAGGACAGAGGTGTTCATATATGTTGGTCATAGAAATATTATACCAACTATGGAGTGTTCGCATCTATTTCTGCTTCCAAATATCCCCAAAATCCCCAAAGCTTTAACCAAAAACTACTGTATCTACTATTGACTTCACCCCATTCCTAAGAGGTCTGTAAGGGGCGTGCATAAGAGCACCAATGTACCTACTATTCCTGTCCTAATGTTCCCTTTGATTGTATTCATTTTATGTATTCAATTCATGCTTTTACTTATATATATTATCTAATATGTACTTGACAAAATAAATAAATAAAATAAAATAAAATCACATGTCCCAAATTTGTTTGTTGAAAAGATCTGCAAGGACCTTCCTAAAGAGGCATTCCCTTTGTTTTTATGTGTTTTATGTACTTATCCCACCTTTTTGTTTTATTTATTTTATTTTATTTTGTCACAACAGTATATATAAGCATAAGCATGAAAGTAACTATATAATATATAGCATATATATGAGTATAAGTATGTAATAACTATATAAATTGGATATAATGAAAGGAAACAGTAGGACAGGAATGGTAGGTACATTTGTGCTCTTATGCACGCCCCTTACAGACCTCTTAGGAATGGGGTGAGGTCAACAGTAGACAGTTTTTGGTTAAAGCTTTGGGGATTTTGAGTAGATACCACAGAGTTTGGTAATATGTTCCAAGCATTAATAACTCTGTTACTGAAGTCATATTTTCTGCAATCAAGTTTGGAGCGGTTAACATTAAGCTTAAATCTATTGTGTGCTCGTGTATTGTTGCAATTGAAGCTGAAGTAGTCTTCGACAGGAAGGACATTGTAATAGATGATTCTATGAGTTAAACTCAGGTCAGGTCGAAGGCAGCGCAGTTCTAAATTTTCTAATCCCAGGATTTCATGTCTGGTGGCATAAGGTATTTTGTTGTATTCAGAGGAGTGGAGAACTCTTCTTGTAAAATATTTCTGGACACGTTCAATGTCTGAAATGTGGTATGGGTTCCAGACAGGTGAGCTGTATTCAAGCATTGGTCTAGCAAATGTTTTATAATTTCTGGTTAGTAGTGTAGTATTTCTGGAGAAGAAGCTACGTAAGATTAGGTTAACAACTCTTAATGCCTTTTTTGCGATGTAGTTGCAGTGGGCTTTGGCACTTAGATCATTGGATATGAAAACTCCAAGGTCTTTGACAGGGTGGGGGTCATCTGTAAGGTAATGTCCGTCAAGTTTGTATTTAGTGTTTGGATTCTTTTTTCCAATGTGTAAGACAGAGCATTTGCTGGTTGAGATTTGGAATTGCCAGGTTTTAGACCATTCTGACACAAAGTCAGGGTCTTTTTGAAGAGTAGCTGTATTGTTGGTAGTGTTAAATAGTTTGACATCGTCAGTGAAGAGAACACAATTACTTTTAATATGGTCACAGAGATCATTAATGTATAATATGAAGAGTGTTGGTCCAAGAACGCTGTCTTGGGGAACGCCGCTATTGACAGGAACAGGATTTGATAGGGCACTGCCTATTTTGACCACTTGTTGTCTGTTTGACAGGAACGCTGTTATCCAATTGTGGAATGGATTCTACCATTTCTGCATGTAATTTTAGTCTTTTGAAAATGTCAGTGTTTAAGTTTTTTATTTTTTTATTTATAATTAAACTTTTATACTGCCCTTCTCCCAACTTAAACAACATTTAAGTTGTTCTTAAATGTTTGATTTTTGAATTAATTTAAAAAACAGCTTTATTTCAGTTAGAAATAAGAAACTGGAAATGCAGTGGATCTGCAAATCGAACATTACTTGTCCCTCCCATTATAATAATTTCAGGTGGGAAGGGAGGGAGGGTTTGTCCATAGATTTGGTCTGAGTTATGCTCTCATCCCCAATGTGTCCCTCCTCATCTAACTAAATGCCTTCCTTGAAAATGCAACAATCCTCCCAGCATTGTTCATACTGTCATTTATGCTTATCCCAAAAGTAAGAGATGACTGGGAATAATGCATCCCTGGTCATTCATTCCATTGAATTGCTTACTAAAGTCAATCTAAGATATGGGAAGGGGATTTTCCACCATCTGTTCTGTTTAATGTCATCATTCATTGGTGCAGAGGAAGGCCAGATTGTGGATACACAAGTAGTCCTCAACTTACAACCACAACTGAGCCCAAAATTTATGTTGCTAAGTGAGAAATTTGTGAAGTGAGTTTGCCCCATTTTATGACTTTTCTTGCCATGTTTGTTAAGTGAATCCCTTCAGTTAAGTTAATTACAAAGTTGTTAATGAATCTGGTTTCCCCATTGACTTTGTTTGTCAGAAGGTTGCAAAAGGTGATCATATGACCCTGGGACACTGCAATGGTCATAAATGTGAGTCAGTGGTCAAGCATCCGAATGTAAGTCACGTAACCATGAGGTCATAAGTCTGAAAGGTGGTCGTAAGTCACTTTTCTCACTGTCATTGCAACTTTGAACGGTCACTAAGCGAACTGTTGTAAGTAGAGGACTACCTGTACACAACTGGTTGGAAAAGGTACCTAAATTTTGTTTGGAGGCAACCTAAAACCATAAAGTGAACAACTCCAAATGAACATGCCATAAAATGGGTGTGGCTCAGGCTGTAAGAAGCCTGTTATTAAAACACAGCTGCCTGCAATTACTGCAGGTTCTAGTCCCACCAGGTCCAAGGTTGACTCAGCCTTCCATCCTTTATAAGGTGGGTAAAATGAGGACCCAGATTGTTGGGGGGGCAATAAGTTGACTTTGTAAATATACAAATAGAATGAGACTATTGCCTTACACACTGTAAGCCGCCCTGAGTCTTCGGAGAAGGGCGGGATATAAATGTAAATAAAAAAAAAATACATCCTGGTGTTGAAAACAAGGGTCTGGTGCTCAGTCAAGCCACTTTTATACGCGCTATAGCAGGAGTCCCCAACCAATGAGAACCAGGCTGCGCAAGCAATGAAACTCCACTCCTGCAGAGAACATCCTCAGGGAATCAGTAAGGTAGACCAGTAATAGAATAGAATAGAATAGAATAGAATAGAATAGAATAGAATAGAATAGAATAGAATAGAATAGAATAGAATAGAATAGAATAGAATAGAATAGAATAGAATAGAATTTTTTATTGGCCAAGTGTGATTGGACACACAAGGAATTTGTCTTGGTGCATATGCTCTCAGTGTACATAAAAGAAAAGATACGTTCATCAAGGTACAACATTTACAACACAATTGATGGTCAATATATCAATATAAATCATAAGGATTGCCAGCAACAAGTTATAGTCATACAGTCATAAATGGAAAGAGATTGGTGATGGGAACTATGAGAAGATTAATAGTAGTGCAGATTTAGTAAATAGTCTGACAGTGTTGAGGGAATTATTTGTTTAGCAGAGTGATGGCCTTCGGGAAAAAACTGTTCTTGTGTCTAGTTGTTCTGGTGTGCAGTGCTCTGTAGTGTCGTTTTTGAGGGTAGGAGTTGAAACAGTTTATGTCCAGGATGCGAGGGGTCTGTAAATATTTTCACGGCCCTCTTCTTGATTCGTGCAGTATACAGGTCCTCAATGGAAGGCAGGTTGGTAGCAATTATTTTTTCTGCAGTTCTAATTATCCTCTGAAGTCTGTGTTTTTCTTGTTGGGTTGCAGAACCAAACCAGACAGTTATAGAGGTGCAAATGACAGACTCAATAATTCCTCTGTAGAACTGAATCAGCAGCTCCTTGGGCAGTTTGAGCTTACTGAGTTGGCGCAGAAAGAACATTCTTTGTTGTCCTTTTTTAATGATGTTTTTGATGTTAGCTGTCCATTTGAGATCTTGCGATATGATAGAACCTAGAAATTTGAAGGTTTCTACTGTTGATACTGTGTTGTCTAGTATTGTGAGAGGTGGAAGTATGGAAGAGTTTCTCCTAAAGTCTACCACCATTTCTACGGTTTTGAGTGTGTTCAGTTCCAGATTGTTTTGGTTGCACCACAAGGCTAGTCGTTCGACCTCTCGTCTATATGCGGATTCGTCATTGTCTCGAATGAGACCAATCACTGGTCAATCACTGTGTCATCTGCGAACTTCAGTAGCTTAACAGATGGATCATTGGAGATGCAGTCATTGGTATACAGAGAGAAGAGAAGTGGGGAGAGCACACAGCCTTGGGGGGCCCCTGTGCTAATTGTACAGGTATTTGATGTGATCTTGCTTAGCTTCACCTGCTGCTTCCTGTTTGTTAGGAAGCTTGTGATCCACTTACAAGTCTGTTCCGGTACCTGTAGCTGGTTTAGCTTAGTTAGAAGAATGTCTGGAATGATGGTATTGAATGCTGAACTAAAGTCTACAAAAAGGACCCTTGCATAGGCATTCTATGCAACAGCCAGAACTGCAGAACAAAAGACCTCCCCAGAGAGACTCATGTCTTTGAGCCCCTACTTGTAGCGCTATCCCCAGAAGGCCTTCAAGAGTCTAGCTTCCCCTGTCTCTTTCTCCCCGATAGCTTATGATCTTTTGGCTCACAGCCACTGATGTAGCATCTCTGGAGCTCTCGTTCCAATTGTTTGCTCAGTCACCTCTACTCACCCAGCTTAACTTGCCTTCCCATTCTCCTGGTGTGCCTAACGCTCCCTCTGGTCACTGTTGCGTGAAACCAACCCTTCCCTTCCCCACCCCCACAACTGCTGCTACTGCTAACCCTACCGATCCACCAAGCCAGAAAGATTGGGGGACACTGCCGTGTAGGAAATCCAGCTGGGCATTCATACAGTTTGAACAACGAGTTGATATATGGAGACAATACTATGTATAGTCTACTCAGTATGTGTTGTGCCTCCAGCCCCACCCCCAGGCCTGGCCCCCTGCCAGAGAGTGACTCAGAGAATGAGGGGGAAGGGCCGTCAGGGCTCCCTTCTGCAGGGCTGGTTTCCCTGGCTCAGCTCCAGGAGTCAGAGGCAGGCCAGGTGGAAGAGGTGATGAGGCCTCTGTCTCCTGTATCTGCTCCCGCCCAGGAAACATTTCCAGACCCAGCTGAGGACAATCAGTCCTGGTTAGATCCCAGGTTTTGTAGACAAGAGAGGCGGGAACAACAGAAGCAGGGGTGGGGCAGGCCTAGAAAGTGCTGAGTCATGGAGCCATACCCCACAGGGTATAAAAGCAGGAGAGGCTGCTATACTGCTTTGTGACAAACAAATCAAACTGCCTAGAGAGAACTTGAGCTGAAGTGCTGTTTATTCCTGACTTCCTGGTTGACACACCGGCATCAAGAAAGATAACAGAAAAACCTTGGCAGACGCTCGCTGGGTTACTGCCAGAGCTGATAGCTGCTGTGGACTCAATTGCTGGCAATTGAGTCATTTCTCGTGCCTCCTGGACTGAGTTGGGGGGACAGAACACTATGATCTGCTATAACTAAATATCTTCATAGTGGTTAAACAGTGCTAAATAAAACATAGCAAAGTGTAACAATATTGTATTTAATAAATTACAAGCATGTGGAAAGGGCTAGAAAAGGAAATACCTTACATCTTTTACAATTTTAAACACACACCAAATATTCCCACTATCCTTTAAACAAAGCTATCTCCAAAAGGGTTGAGTGTGAAAGAGGAAGGTCAAGCAAATATTCCTGCCAGGTTTGGAGAGAAAAGACAGGTCTTATCTATCTACCTCTAGAAGAGACATCCTGAGAGCAGAAAATGAGCAGTCCAAAAGTGAGGAGCATGCAATTCAAATACTTCATTGTGCTCAAAGCAAGAATCTGATTTTGAGTTGAGCCATTTTATAGAGTGTTCAGTAGGAAAGTAGACCTGGGCATTCATATAGTTGGAACAAGGAGGTCATGCCTAGGGATCCCGAGTCCAACCAATCATCCATAAACAGTGCTAAAGAATGTAGCAAATGAGTAACAAATTGTACTTGAATTAAATCGAAGGCATGAGGAAAGAGATAAAAGGACAGAGCTAGACTGATTTCGCACCACCTGCCGTTCTTACACAACCATTTTTTCTTACTTCGTGACATACAGTCAAGGACTTAACTACCTTTCCATCTTCCTACCAGCATTTCAATATGTTAATTTTTCAACATGCATCATCTGGTATTTAATACATGTTTTACCAAGTCTCATAGCCAGCCCAGCCTCTGATGAGGAGAACTAACAATATGCCCATTTCCAATATTTATTTATTTATTTATTTATTTATTTATTTATTTATTTATTTATTTTATTTGTCAACAAATACAAGAAAACAAGTAACAGAGAAGACACAGACATGGACACACGAAAAATTTTTGGCATGCAAAAAAGGGATATAAATAGGCAAAACATAGCCATAAACACATAAAATGATTACATATAATTGGGAACAGTAGGACAGGGATAGTAGGCACGCTGGTGCGCTTATGCACACCCCCTTAGGGACCTCTTAAGAAACATGAAAGGTCCACGGTAGACAGTTTAAGGTATGGGGATTAGAGAGACTAACAACAGGATCAGGTAGATTGTTCCAGATATTTACTACTCTATTGCAAGAGTCATATTTCCTACTAGATTAGAGCAAATTACATTGAGTTTAAATCTATTGATGGCCCTTGAATTATTATGGTTGAAATTAAAGTATTTATTTACAGGTAGAACATTCTGGTAAATAATCCTATGAACTAAGCATAGGTCGAAATGTAGATGACGTAGTTCAAGGCTTTCTAGACCTAAGATTTCAAGCCTGGTGGTATAGGGAATTTTATTTTATTTTATTTATTTATTTATTTATAATTACATTTCTATACCGCACCATCTCCCGAAGGACTCAGGGCGGTTTACAGCCATATTTACAGCCATATTAAAATACACACACCAATACAAATACAAATATAATAAATAACAATATTTAAAAACAATTAAAAGCAAATATTTAATGGCCGAATTTCGGGCAGAAGATTGGAGAACTCTCCTAGTAAAATATATCTGGACCCTCTCTAATGTAATGATGTCTGAAATACAGTGAGGGTTCCAGGCAGGTGAATAATAATCAAGTATAGGTCTGGCAAAGGTTTTATGTGCCCTAGTTTGGAGTATGGTATTTACCAGAGAGAAAACTTCGTAAAATAAGATTTACAACTAAAGCCCTTTTTGCAATGATGTTACAGTGAGCTCTGGGACTTAGATCTTTAGAAATGAGTACTCCTAGGTCCTTGACAGAGTGTGGGTCAACTTTTAGATCATTACCAGCCAGAAAATATTTGAAGTTCTTATTTCTACTGCCAATGTGCAGGACTAAACATTTGTTAGCAGAGATTTGGAGTTGCCAATTGTTAAACCATTCAGATACATAGTCAAGGTCATTTTGAAGGGTAGCAAAGTTGTCTGTGGTATTGAATAGTTTAACATCATCGGCAAAGGACACAGCTGCTTATAATTTGATCAGAAAGGTCATTGATATAAAGCAGAAAGAGTGTTGAACCTAGAACGCTGCCTTGGGGAACACTGCTGTTGACATGTGTAGGATTTGATAGGGCGCTGCCTATTTTGACCACTTGTTGCCTGTTTGACAGGAACACAGCTATCCAATTATGTAGGAGTCCAGAAATGCCATAAGATTTAAGTTTCAGAAATAATTTATCATGCACAACTGAATCAAAGGCTTTACAGAATGTAAATTGCATCTATTGCTTTGCCCTGGTCAAGTTGAGAGGTCCAGATGTTTTTGCAGTGTATGAGTTGCAGATTACATGATATTTTTTTCCTGAAACCAAATTGTTTATCAGAGAGTAGGTTATTTGTCGCTAAGTGGAGGGTGATGGATTGGTTTATGATGGATTTCATCAGGGGTGAAATGCTACTGGATTGGACCAGATCGGACGAGTAGGTAGCAGAGATTGGGGCTGGTTCACTGAACCGGGAACAATGGCTGGCTGGCCATGCCCCTGAACTGGTCCATAGCCTGCAGTCCTGCTATGCTTGCCTGCCTTCCCAGCATCCCTGTGGCCAGCTTGCGAAGGCAGGCAAGCGGAAGCCCACATGGAAGGCAGGCAAGCATGGCGGGGCTTTAGGGAAGGGAGTAAGCTGCTAGAAAAATGCTGGAATAAATACATCAAGATTCGTGGCCAAGCCACGCATCCCACACCCACCCCTGCTGCTTTGCCACTCCATCTTTTCCTCCTTGCCAGCAGCATCCACTCGGCCAATCTCCCCACAAACTCAGCCAATGCTTTCACACCTCCATGCACTTCCTTTCCTCCCCCCACCAACCTCCCCACACCCGTGCAGCATCTCGTTCTGCAGTAAGGCAGCCATGGGAATCACCAATCCATCAGCAGTTACCGGGCTCCGGGAGCCCAGAGGGCCGAAATCCACACTTATGAGAAGGGGGATGGTCCTCTCTTCTTTATGGAGCTTGACTTTGCCAGAGCTTCTCTGCCCACTCTTAACGCCACCGATGCCGACACTGCTGCTGCTGGGAGACCAGCTGGACATGGCCAAATGAGGCTTGCTGTCCTGCCACAATTAATAGAAAGTGCCTAGGATCCAAGCTACGGTCAGGATCGCAATGGCATTAGCCCGGATCCATGTCATTGTGGGACCTCCAGGATGCCTGGGTGCTCTGAGTCAGTTGAAAAAAAGGTTCAGTTCTTGAGGAGACGAGAAAAGAGAGCAAAAGAGCAATTCCCTGCAGCTTTTGATATATTGGTCTTCCTTGGTCTCTCTCACTCTCTTTTTGCTCTGCGGGACTGCAGGACTGCGGGGCCGCGGTGTGGCTCAGGCTGTAAGAAGCCTGTTATTAAACACAGCTGCTTGCAATTACTGCAGGCTCGAGTCCCACCAGGCCCAAGGTTGACTCAGCCTTCCATCCTTTATAAGATAGGTAAAATGAGGACCCAGATTGTTGGGGGGGGCAATAAGTTGACTTTGTATATAAATATACAAATAGAATGAGACTATTGCCTTACACAATGTAAGCCGCCCTGAGTCTTCAGAGAAGGGCGGGATATAAATGTAAATTATTTAAAAAAAAACCAAAACTGAGCCAGGAGACAAGAGCTCCAACAAACAGCTGTGACTGCTCAAGCCAGCCAAAGAAGAGAGGGAGGGAGAGAGAATTAGGTGTCACTGTTTCCCCATCTCTCTCTTGCTCTCTCCCTCTCTTTTTTTGTCTCCCCAAGAACTGAACCTTTTTTCAGCTGACTTGGCGCTCCCAGGAAGCACAGAGGTCCCGCAATGAGGTGGATCCAGCTTTACTGCAGAACCAGATGCTGTCCGGGCGTAGAGAGGGTGTGGGGGGGAAGGAAAGGAAGTGCACAGAGATGTGAAAGTGTCGGCAGAGTTTGTGGGGAGATTGGCCAAGTGGCTGCTGCTGGTGAGGAGGAAGAGATGGAGTGGCAAAGTGGTGGAGGAGGGCAGCGCGGCTTGTGCCACGGGTCTTGATGTATTTATTCCAGCATTTTTCCCGGTAACCATGGCAGCATTTACAATTGGGGATGACCTATGAAGTGATGGGGATGGAGAGGGAGAAGAGGGTGGGGGGAAAGGGGTCCTGCACCACACTGCGCCCAAGTCTAATAAGCTAGCAGCTGACTCCCTTCTCTGAGGCCCTGCCATGCCTGCCTGCCTTCAACGCTGTCTTCCCAATGGTCCTCCACACCCACTTGCCTTCCCCTCAGCCTCGGGTCCCGCTGCTTGCATCCAACCCATGACAGGGGATGCACTGCCTCCAGGCCGGGCCACCTGCCCACCCTCCCAGAGCACTTTCTTCCTTCTCCCTAGCTGCTGCTCAGACCAGGTGTGTGTGTTTGTGTGTGTATGAGAGAGAGACAGAGAGAGAGAAGAAAGAAAGAAAGAAAGAAAGAAAGAAAGAAAGAAAGAAAGAAAGAAAGAAAGAAAGAAAGAGTGATATGAGTGATATCATGTTGATCATGCCCACCCAGTCGCATGCCCACCAAGCCACACCCACCAAGCCATGCCCACAGAACCTGTGGCAAAAAAAATTAGATTTTACCCCTGGATTCCATGACTTTACACGTGACACAACAAAGAGAGATTGGTCTATAACTCTCAACAAGGCTGGGGTCATCTTTTTTTGAAGATAGGTATGACTGTTGCTAATGACCATATGTAAGGCAAGGAGCCCATTCTGAAAGATACTTCATAGCTGTGGCGGTAAATTTGATGTTGATGTTGAGGTTCAGCAGGGGAAGCTTTTTAAGAAAGAAGGCACATAATAAGGTCGGGATAGAAATGCAAATAAAAAAAAATCCATCAGGACCAATAGATAGAGATGGCTTTAGTTTGTGTAGTGCCCTTATGATGGTATCTTCAATAAAATCAATGTGGATTAGATTATTGCAATTTGATGAAGTACGACTAGGAAATGAGGGGGAGATGCCATTACTGTTGACAAAGACTGAACTGAAAAAACGTATTGAAGAGATTAGCTTTAACTGCATCATTACAATCTTCACCATTTGGCCCTTTTAGAAGTGAAATGGTTTTAGAGTCTTTAAGTTTGGCATTTATGAAATTATAGAAGGCATGATTGGAATTTGTGTGTAACGTATCTTCCTTCCTGTTTGCAGTGGTAATTGATACATTCTGTTTTTATTTGTCAGCAAATGGATTTGTATCGGTTTTTGAAGTTAGCTACATAGCCAGTTTTATTTTTCTGCCAAAGGAAATTTTTTATTGGAGTTTCCTTATTGATATGGGTAATTTGTTCTTTTTAGCTTTGGATGTTCCTAATGGCACATACAGATTAATGACTCTTTGTACTTCAAGTAGAAAAGTGTTATAATAGTCTTCAGCAGTGTTGCAGTCATTAAATAGGATGTCAATGTTGACATAGGATTTGCCAATCTAGAGATGAAAGGTCGGCAGCTATGAGATCATAATTTGCTTTTTTAAAGTTGTATTTAGGAGTCCTATTATGAGATTCCTTGTAAGGATGTAAATTTAGGCATAAGTCAATCATGCAGTGGTCACCGGGTTGTGATCCACCCAGATGTTTGATCCAATATTTATTTCTTGTATGTTATCTATAAGGTCTGTTGACATCCATGCATATCTATCCTTGACCATGACAAATGTCTATTTGAATAGAAAGTATACTGTTTTTCTTTCAAGTGTTTTTGTCTCCAAATATCTTGCATATTCAATTCTTCTATCATTGTAAAAAAACATTTCGGTAATGTTTTTCTAGGCTTTTTATTCATCTTTGTTGTTTTGTAGTCCAAATCTACATCAATTACAGCATTGAAATTGCCCATTATACATACATGTTCATAGTCCAGTTTTAAGATTTTTCTATTTAGTCTACCATAAAATTCTTCTTGTGCTGCATATAGCACTATCAAAAGTATTTGTTTAAAGTTCATTTTTATTTCCATCATCAGGATCCTGCCTTCTTCATCCTCAAAAAGTAATTTAGGTTCTAATTTTTCTTTAATATACAGAGCTACTCCTCTTTTACTTTGTTGTATCAACGAACCAAATAAGACTCCTAATTTTAGAAATTTTAATAATTTTATAGAATAGAATAGAATAGAATAGAATAGAATAGAATTTTATTGGCCAAGTGTGATTGGACACACAAGGAATTTGTCTTGGTGCATATGCTCTCAGTGTACATAAAAGACAAGATACGTTCATCAAGGTACAACATTTACAACACAATTGATGATAATATATCAATATAAATCATAAGGATTGCCAGCAACAAGTTATAGTCATACAGTCATAAGTGGAAAGAGATTGGTGATGGGAACTATGAAACGATTAATAGTAGTGCAGATTCAGTAAATAGTCTGACAGTGTTGAGGGAATTATTTGTTTAGCAGAGTGATGGCCTTCGGGAAAAAACTGTTCTTGTGTCTAGTTGTTCTGGTGTGCAGTGCTCTATAGCGTCGTTTTGAGGGTAGGAGTTGAAACAGTTTATGTCCAGGATGCGAGGGATCTGCAAATATATTCACGGCCCTCTTCTTGATTCGTGCAGTATACAGGTCCTCAATGGAAGGCAGGTTGGTAGCAATTATTTTTTCTGCAGTTCTAATTATCCTCTGAAGTCTGTGTTTTTCTTGTTGGGTTGCAGAACCGAACCAGACAGTTATAGAGGTGCAAATGACAGACTCAATAATTCCTCTGTAGGATTGGATCAGCAGCTCCTTGGGCAGTTTGAGCTTACTGAGTTGGCGCAGAAAGAACATTCTTTGTTGTCCTTTTTTTATGATGTTTTTGATGTTAGCTGTCCATTTGAGATCTTGCGATATGATAGAACCCAGAAATTTGAAGGTTTCTACTGTTGATACTGTGTTGTCAAGTATTGTGAGAGGTGGAAGTATGGAAGGGTTTTCCTAAAATCTACCACCATTTCTACGGTTTTGAGTGTGTTCAGTTCCAGATTGTTTTGGTTGCACCACAAGGCTAGTCGTTCGACCTCTCATCTATATGCGGATTCGTCATTGTCTCGAATGAGACCAATCACTGTTGTGTCATCTGCGAACTTCAGTAGCTTAACAAATGGATCATTGGAGATGCAGTCATTGGTATACAGAGAGAAGAGAAGTGGGGAGAGCACACAGCCTTGGGGGCCCCCTGTGCTAATTGTACAGGTATTTGATGTGATCTTGCTTAGCTTCACCTGCTGCTTCCTGTTTGTTAGGAAGCTTGTGATCCACTTACAAGTCTGTTCCGGTACCTGTAGCTGGTTTAGCTTAGTTAGAAGAATGTCTGGAATGATGGTATTGAATGCTGAACTAAAGTCTACAAAAAGGACCCTTGCATAGGTCTTTGGAGACTCAAGATGTTGTAGGATGTAGTGCAGAGCCATATTAACAGCATCATCTGTTGATCTATTTGCTCGGTATGCAAATTGCAAGGGGTCTAAAAGCGGATTCGTGATGGTTTTCAGGTAGGAAAGCACTAGCCTTTCAAAGGTTTTCATGACTACAGATGTTAGAGCAACTGGTCTGTAGTCATTCAGTTCCTTGATGGTGGGCTTCTTGGCACTGGGATGATGGTAGAGCGTTTGAAGCAAGAAGGAACATAGCACATCTCTAGTGATTTATTGAAAATATGGGTGAAGATGGGGCCAATTGGTCAGCACAGACTTTTAAGCAAGAAGGAGTTATCTTGTCTGGGCCTGGAGCTTTTCCTGGCTTTTGTCTGTGAAATAGGTCCTGCACTTCCTTTTCTGTGATCACTAGGGGTTGTGAACCCAATGAAATGGGGTCAGTTGTAGGAGGCTTGGCTGTTGTTGGTGTGTCTGAGATGGGGTTGTGGAGATAGGTGGCTGTAGTTTCCTTTCAAACCTGCAGTAAAACTCATTCAGGTCATCTGCCAGTTGTTGATTACCTTCAGCCTGGGAAGGAGGTTTGCCATAGCCGGTGATATTTTTAAGAGTTTTCCACATGTTTGCTGGTTCATTTGCTGAAAATTGATTCTTTAGCTTTTCAGAGTAGCTTCTTTTTGCTGCTCTTATCTCCCTTGTTAGTGCATTTCTGGCCTGATTGTACAGCATTTTATCACCTTTTCTGTAGGCTTCCTCTTTGGAATGTCGTAGCTGCTTAAGTTTAGGTGTAAACCAAGGTTTGTTATTACTGTGTATTCGCAAGTTCCTTGTAGGTACACATAGGTCTTCACAGAAGCTGACATATGATGTTACAGTATCTGTGAGTTCATCCAGGTCTGCAGAGGATCTTGCTTTCTAATATGTACTTCTTGTAAACATGTAATGTCCATCTTCAAATTACTTAATTTATTTAAGGTTCTATTTCTTTTTGTAGCCACCTTCAATCCATTTACATTTATTGACATTGCTTTTATTTCTTCTTCCATATCTTACTTATTACTAGTTTTTAATTTCATTGCCCTTGTCTCTCTTTGTTCCATTGGATCCTTTGCTCTTGCTCCTTCTCTTAATGCTCTTTCTTCCTGCTCCTTTGTGCTTTCTTCTTTTTCTTTCACTTCATCGTTTAAAAAAATATTTTGTCTCTCCTGCTGCTCCCAAATCTTCTTCTAGTGGTCCACAGAATTGTTCATAAAATAGCTTCACTTTTTCAATTCAGTCTAATCTGTGTCTTTGTTCTTGCCATGTCACCAAGATCCCCTCTGAAACTCACTCCATTTGATCTTAGAAATTTTGTTAAGAAATGATATTCTCTCCTCAGATCTCTGACTCTTCTAGGTATTTGTTTCAGTACCACAATTTCTTTATCTTTATATTTCAATACTGTTTTTCTTGCTGTTTGTAATATTTCCGTTTTCAATGCTTTCTTTGTAAATCTTACATGTACTTCTCTTGGTAATTTATTTCTCATTACATATCTTGTATATACTCTAAAAACTTCATCAATCTCATTTAGTATCTTTTCCTTAGGTTGTTCCAACACTTCTGTTAGTATCCCAGCAATCAACTCGGGTAGATTTTCTCTTTTTTCTTCCTCTATGTTTTGAAATCTTAGATAATAATCAGAGCGGTCCATCTCCAATGAAATAATGGTGTGGGTTTTTTTGAAATTTGTCAACTGATACGAGTTTTACTTCTAATCCCTCGACTTTCTTTTCTGTCATTTCAGCCTTTTCTTCTACTTTTTGAATTCTCTTTACATTTTTCCCGATCGTTTGTTTCATTTCTTTCAAGTCCTGTTTCAGATCATCATGAAGCAATTGCATCACATTTTTTAATTCCATCATCCCCGAGGTTTTCTGTGCTTCTGTCAATAAAGGGCTTGCTGTTGAATGTAGATGTGCTGTAAATTTCTTCCTTCTTTAGAATAAATTTTATAATCCACTTATGGTTTAATTATAATCCAAATATCTAATCCTCCCCGATGGTTGGATTAGCAAAAATCAAAAATAATAAAGATAAAATATTAAAAAAGGAATAAAAAATCTCAATCAACCACCTCCCCAAAAAACCAAAAATCCATATAGCCAAAAAGAAAAAAAGGAAGAAAAATAATTAACATAAAAATAAGAAAATAGAAATCCTAACATATAAAAAGAAAAAAAAATCTTTCTTCTGACTCTTGTCTTAATCCAAATTCTTTCCAGTCCAGCTTTTTTTCAGTCCAATGGCAAGAGAACATATTAAACAAAAATTTCAGAAAAAGAAAAAACAAAATACAAGTAAAATGCTTTTTACTTATCCACCAGCAAAGCTGAAAACAAAGTACTTCAAAGTATTCACAAATAAAAAGCTACATGCAAAAATAAAAGATAATAAAAAACTAAAAACCAAAAATACAATTCAAAGTCCAATCTTCTCTCTTGCACATCTGTTTTGTTATCATTCAACCAAAATGTCAAGGTCAGCCTTAGTTTAAATTTCTTCAAAATCAAAGTCCTTTTTCCTTCTGCCACTAGATGGCACTGTAGGCTTCCTTATTCAGAAGCACAGTGCTTTCAGTATTCTTTACAGTCTTTAAAGTTAAAAATGTTCAAAGTTTCCTTTTGTTAACTACCACCATTCCATCAGATTTAAAGTAGAATAGGATTCAATCTTCATCAATTAGCTAATCCAAATTCTTATTTTTTTTTAAATTCCCCAACTTTTTGCAATCAGAAGAAAAAATAGAGCTTTTACTTTTGCTTTCTCGCTGCCAAATTACCAGATGTGAGAATGAATACATACCTGCTTTCACTCCTCACTCTCAGATGGTCTTTTCCACCTTATTATTTTACAGGTGGGTTTGATGGGATTTTTTCTCAATAAATCAAAGTCTTTCTCACCTTGATGTCACATGTTGTCTCCTTTCTTCCTCTTCCATTGCGACCACCCCAGCTTCCTAGTGACTTCCATGGTCACTTTCCCCACTGCCCGGTTTGAGGAGCTTCTTCTGATCCAGCCAGGAAGTTTGCGATCTCCCTGTGCTGGTCAGTCCGTGCTCCTGTTTGTCGGAGATATTGACGGGTCTTCAAGAGACCTCAAAGAACCCGTCGTACCACCGCAATGCTGTCCACACCTCCCTCTCATGTGCAGATGCTTCTGTAGTGCGCTCCCATTGCGAACCGGTAATAAAGGTAAGTAGAACCCACCTCTGATGTGGATGTAGACAGCTGGGGGTTGATTGGGGAAAGGTTCCTAAATTTGGGCAAGAAGCAACCAGAAGGGGCCTCTGGTGGCTCAGACTGTTAAGACAGTCTGTTATTAACACAGCTGCTTGCAATTACTGCAGGTTCAAGTCCCACCAGGCCCAAGGTTGACTCAGTCTTCCATCCTTTATAAGGTAGGTAAAATGAGGACCCAGATTGTTGGGGGCAATAAGTTGACTTTGTATATAATATACAAATGGATGAAGACTATTGCTTGACATAGTGTAAGCCGCCCTGAGTCTTCGGAGAAGGGCGGGATATAAATGCAAATAATAATAACAATAATAAAAACCTAAAACCAGAAAGTGAAGAAGCCTGAATGAACATGTAGTGAAATATATCCTAGTGCTCAGACAAGGCACTTTTATATTGCACTATAGGGAAATACAGCTGAAAATATAACTTGATATTCATGTACTTGGAAGCATGAGTTCATAAATAGGGTCCTTGAGCACAGTTGTGCTGTAACTACAAACTGTACACACTGGTTAAATACTGCTACTTAGTCTTAATAAGACTAAGAAATAGCGCGCTAGATATATTGAAGGCATGTGAAAAGAGTTGGAAAAGAACCTATTTTACAACTTTTACAATCTTATGCCTACACCCATAATTCTCATTATCCTTAAACCATAGAGTGGAGTTCGTGACTTATATTTCTCAAAAGGATTGTCTGTGCGGGAGGAAGGCCAAGGAAATATTCCCGCCAGATCAGATGCTTCGTATTCTCTACTACAATAAAATATAATATTCCCTGAATCTGATATATTCACTGAATACTCTGCATTGGGATGCCTTATTTGCAATGTGGTTGATAGTATGACGGAATAAAAGGAGTAGTATAAATTCTACTTCAGAAACTGGATATTAGTGTGTCAAAGCATTAATATGTGTATTTAAGAGTATGCTTAGAATCAGATACATGCAAGGTGTTTCAGTGGGAGACTCGGTGGAATTTTGGATTCCTTCCTCAGATGCTGAATCCACTCCATCTCTCAGAGGATCCCATCAGTAAGATCAGGAATTGGAGTCAATGTTACTCTGGAAAGGAGACAGAATCAAAATCAAGTTGTCAGCAGTAGAAAAGGAAAATATGTCATTGGTTCCCTACTCTGCTCTACTTGTTGGGCAGCCACCTCCTCAGCGGGAAAATTGAACATAGGCAGAATGAGATATGGACCTTAGTGTGTTTTCTGTCTAATTATAGGTGCCTCCATTGTTTATTTTATTTCCTTATTTTATTAACAATGTGATGTCCTGATGCAGTATATGATGCCATGCTTCACAGCAGGAAAAGAGTGGTGCCAAAACTGAGTTTTTATTGTCTTTCTAGAAAGGCTGGAACCAAGTAAGTCCCTATAAAAGGTAAAGGTTTCCCTCGCACATAAGTGCTAGTTGTTGCCAACTCTACGGGGCGGTGCTCATCTCCGTTTCAAAGCCAAAGAGCCAGCGCTGTTCGAAGATGTCTCCGTGGTTATGTGGCCGGTATGACTCGACGACAAAGGCGCACAGAACGCTGTTACCTTCCCACCAAAGGTGGTCCCTATTTTTTCTACTTGCATTTTTACGTGCTTTCAAAACTGCTAGGTTGGCAGAAGCTGGGACAAATAACGGGAGCTCACCCCGTTAGGGATTCGAACCGCTGAACTGTCAACCTTTCGATCGACAAGCTCAACGTCCTAGCCCCTGAGCCACCACGTCCCCAAGTCCCTATAATTTAGCTAAAAGCAAGAATTATGGACCCGTCACAAACAAAGGGGGACAGCAGAGGTGGAGGAAATAGGATAGATGCCAGGATAGCCAAAAGATGCCAGGTCTATTATAGAGAATGAGTCAGAAAAACTCTCAAAAGTGAATAACTAGAAGAAAAAAAAGTCCCAATCTACGGCCAGGTGCATAGAGCTGGAAGTCTCACTCTAAACGCTGCAAGAAAATTCATTGGCGCTTAGGTGCAAAGTAGCAGCATTTTTCCAGAAAACATTAAAACATACACATTTTAATGGTAAATGATACAATTTCCTACATGGAGCATTATTGCAAGGCAGTCTGGACAAACAAAAGCATCTCCAGGCATTACACATATTAGAAGTTTTCCAGTGAGGAATATATAATATTTCTTTTGATTTTACAATATTTTGCTTAATCCCAAGGCGATCCCTTTTAACAATTGAGTGTAGAAGTGCTCACAGAACCCTTTGCAAGAAAAACAGTAAAAACAGGAAAGCTTGATTTATGGTATTTCTTTATGATTTTTTTTCTTTTTGCATTTTTACCATTTTAAAAGATTTCCTGATTTTGTGGATTGCGCCCATTGATAAACTCCTGACTAGTCCAGGGCCTGGATTGCAGAACTGAGCATTAAATTAATTTTAGGACTAAAGAGTTTTCTGATCATTGTTTGGCGGACAAGCCTAAATTGGCATACGATTTAATGATGAACCGAGGCAAAGATTAACTTTTCTTCCTTACCAGAACGCTGACATGCAGCTCTGCATTGATTCAGAGTTAGGAAGTTGTTTTCATTTCCTCCACATCCACCATAAATGAATCCCTCACAATTCCCTGTTGCTGTGTTGAAATAAAATCTAGGAAACGAAGCTTTGCACCGTCCTGCATCTTTGGGAAGTTGACATACATCTGGAGATACACATGAAAGTAAAAAGAAGAAAATAACACAGACTGTCCCTCTTAAGGAAACCCAGAAGGTCATAACATGAAAATTGGCTGCGTTCTGATTCCAGAGTGCACGGCAAAATAAACATTGGAGCATTTATTGGAAAACTAGATCCTGAAAAAAACCTCCCTAAACCTCAGAGAAAGTGAAACAATTTGCCTGCCCTCCCATGAAGAGAGCACCCCATTTTGAGTCATTGCCATTTGAAGCCTTCCAAGGAACTGAAGTACCATCTGGGCAATTCAAGCTCCTCCATCACAAAAAAGAGGCACAGGGCTTCCAGACCTGCGTTGGTGAGATCCCAGACTATGGGATGGACTGAGAAAATGGTTGGGGAAAGCGGTCCCTCCATTTGTTTGAAGGTTAGGGCTTCTATTCCAGCAGATTGAAAGAGAAACTCAGTCAACACTGGGTGGGAGGGACAACTGGAAGTGGGGTGCGTTTGTGGGCTCTCCTCTGAAGGCTTCAGAGAATAACAGAATATTAGGGCTGAAAGGGACCTTGGAGGTCTCCTAGTACGACCCCTTGCTCAGGCAGGAAGCCCTATACCATTTCAGACAAATGGTTGTCCAATCTCTTCTTTAAAACTTTCAGTATTGGATCATTCACAACTTCTGCAGAAAAACTGTTCTACCAATTAATTGTTGTAATTGACAGGAAATTTCTCCTTAGTTCTAGGTTGCTTCTCTCCTTGATTAGTTTCCATCCATTGTTTCTCCTCCTGCTTTCAGGTGCTTTGGAGAATAGATTGATACCCACTCCTTACCCTCTGCGGCAGTCTCTCAAATACTGGAAGACTGCCATCATGTTACCCCTAGTCCTTCTTTTCATTAAACCAGACATACCCAATTCCAGCAACCATTCTTTATATGTTTCAGTCTCCAGTCCCCTAATCATCTTTGGTGCTCTTCTCTGCACTATTTCTAGAGTCTCAATACCATTTTTACACCCTGGCGACCAAAAGTGGATGCAATAAAAGTACTACTCAGATTTCAATTAGCCTTTTTACACTGTATCAGGATCTCCACTTCCCCAAAATTTGAATAATGCTCACATCCCAAAATGATGGACCGAAGAGGATACTGCAGAAATGGGACAGTAGTGGAATTCAAGTTTTTTTATTACTGGTTCTTTGGGTGTGGCGTGGTGGGCATGGTTAGGTTGTCAGTTGACTGGGAGGGATGGCTAGGTGGTCAGTGCGATCATAGTAAAAGCGAGGAAAGTTTTTGTTGCATGGGCCAACATCCAATGGTTGGTCATACATCTGTAGCATAGATTCTGGGAGATTCAGGAAGATGAAAAGAAGAGAGGGGTGTGTGTGAAAATGTGCTTTTATGTAAAACCTTGAATGTTCTTTCCATGTGCAACAAGGGAAACTATATTGACCAAGCAATAAAAATAACTATGCAGAAATCTCTTCTCTACATTTCCACATTTTCTATCTCATTCTCAGGGTGCTTAGTTTGGTGTTTCTGAGCTGACACTCTTGCTGCAAAGTAGAGGGTAGTGTTGGAGTTGTCCTCTTCGAGCATCTTTCCAGGATTCTGAAGTTGTCCTACCTTCCACTTTTTCCCATCTGGAAAAGCCCAAAGGAAGCAGTTGTGCCTCCCAAGACCTTCCTTTGGAATTTAATGGAAGCATGGGTTGCGTGTTAATTCAAGTCGTACAAATATGGACAAATCCAAACTTCTTGGAGCCAATGTGAAATGTACCAAGAAGTGAAGCAAATACATAGCAAAATGACAAACAAGCAATAGCAGGTCCAAAGCCATCATATAGCTTAAAGGTCAAATGAGGTCCACAATGGAGCTCTTACCTGGAGAGAAAGGTTTTCCGGTATTTCCTACAGTAAGGACAAGAAAAGGTATGTTACGTTTGCATTTTACAAATCTAGAGAGGTTGAACAGAACTGGCAGTCAAACTCATGTTGTCATGGCTGTGTCACATGACATATTGAGACTTTTTTCCCTTTCGCTAAACCAGATGTGAGTGTGGCCAACGCATGACACATCTTGGCCCTGGGCTGCAAGTTTGACAGCCCTGCTTTAAAGTCAAGATAGGTGTTTGTTGCTACTGTTGCTAATTCTGCAACAGCTTGAAACAGAATGCCTGTGTTGGTAGTACAGCACCTCTAACAAAATTCAAGAGTGATGACAGTGAGAAGCACCTGTGAACACCTGTTGAGTCATATGCTCAATGGAGAGACCCCATCTCGTCTCACTATTGAAACAACACCAGTGGTGAAATCCCTCGCCCCAGTGCTATGCCGCTCACTGAACTGGTAGCGATGTCATTACATCCCGTTCTTTAATCATCTGCACACCCGAACTGGTAGCGAAGGTAAGTGGATTTCACCGTTGAACTATACTACTGCCTGGAAGCATGGCAAATCCAAACCATATATTTAATAGTCAGTTGCAGAGTCAGTTATTGAATTACATTTCTAACAACAAGAGAATTATTAACTCTTATGAAATGCATCTCGTAGTATTTAATAAATATAGAATTTTTGCCTTGCAGATATATTAAGTACATGCATAATAAAAAAAAAAGAGAAATGCAGTTTGTCTCTGTACAACTGAACGGTAGAGTTGGAAGGTCTTCTAGTTGGAGGTCTTCTAGTTCAATCCCCTGATCAGGCAGGAAACCCTCTACCATTTCAGGCAAATGGTTGTCCAATCTCTTCTTTAAACCTCCAGTGTTGTAGCACCCACAACCAATCTCTTTCCATTTATGACTGTATGACTATAACTTGTTGCTGGCAATCCTTATGATTTATATTGATTTATTGACCATCATTTGTGTTGTAAATGTTGTACCTTGATGAACGTATCTTTTCTTTTATGTACACTGAGAGCATATGCACCAAGACAAATTCCTTGTGTGTCCAATCACACTTGGCCAATAAAAAATAAAAATTCTATAAACTTCTGAAGGCAAGTCGTTTTACTGATTAATTATTCTCACTGTCAGGAAATTTCTCCTTAGCTGCAGGTTCCTTCTCTCTTGATTAGTTTTTGCCCATTGCTTCTTGACCTGCCCTCAGGTGCTTTGGAGAATAGGTTAACCCCCTCTTCTTTGTGGCAGCCCCTCAACTATTGGAGCACTGTGATCATGTCACTCCTAGTTCTTTTCACTAGGCTAGACATACCCAATTCCTGCAACTGTTTTTCATATGTTTTAGTCTCCAGTCTCCTAATCATCTTAGTTGCTCTTCTCTGCGCTCTTTCTAGATTCTCAACACCTTTTTTATATCATGACAACCAATTAATTAATTATTTAATTCGGGGGGGGGGGGATATAAAATTGTTTCAACATACCAAATGGTTCACAGTCCTTCTTGCATTGGGCGATGGTCTGAAAATTGTTTTCGTTTCCTCCACAACCACCGTAAATAAACAATCGGCATCTCTTGTTGTAGGCATTGTAATAATAGCGAGGAATTTTACTCTTGCACCTTCCTTTCCTGGCCTTTAATTTGCATTTTGAAGGTGTTTCTTAAAGGAAAACATGGGTGTTAGAAACTAAAGCTCTGTTACGTCTCTTTCTTGAAATGCAGAAATAAAAATATCAAGCAACAATATCTGCCTTGCCCAGCTCCTTGAGAAGGACTTGATAGGTTGATAAAGTGCCATAACATCAGAAGAAGAAAAGAAGAGGAGGAGGAGGAAGAGGAGGACAGTTCACTATACTTTCTATCCTCCTAGATGACACTTAAAGGTTATATTTGTCCCGCAGAAATGGAGGTAGAAATTTACTTCAAGTAAAACAAACTGTCTCTGCCTCTTTACTTTTCATTTTTTAAAATTCAATACCCTTTTCCCCCAAAATAAGACCTCTCCTGATAATAAGCCCAATCGGGCTTTTGAGCGCATGGCAAATATAAGACAGAGTCTTATTTTGGGGGAAATACGGTACATATTGAATTTATGCAAAGGACAGCCCATAAGAGCATCGATGCAAGTCAAAAATGGAAACTTAGCAGATGTACAGGAAACAAAACATGAATATTGAAATAATGTAATTTTAAAAATAACAATGCTAGCAAGGAAAAGCGTATAGCAAGAGCAATTTGTACAAAAGATCAAGGGGAAAAGTGGATAAAGATAAAACCTGGCAACGGCTTTCAACAGGAATGTTCAATGAAACAAAACTGAAGACTTGATTTTGGCTGCACAAGAGTGAGCTTTTCAAAGCAACACAATCAAGGCCACAGCTGAAAAACTATCAAATGATTCAAAGTGCAGATTGTGCAGAGGAACAGAAGAAACCGTAGATCAAACCCTCCTGCAAGAAGGTCACACAAAGCAGTGGTGGGTTGCTACCAGTTTGCCCTGTACTGGTAGTGGTGGAGGCAGTGGAAGGCTCTGCCCACCTGACCGGATGTCTCTGTGCATGCGCAGAAGCTTATATATATATATATATATATATATATATATATATATATATATATATATATATATATATATATATATATATATATATATATATATATATATATATATTTGTTTACATTTATACCCCGCCCTTCTCTGAAGACTCAGGGTGGCTTACAGTGTATAAGGCAATATTTGAATATATAGTTAAAAAAATAGTTGAAAATGAGTAGGTTAAAATACGGTGGGATTTCCGAATGTAAACGGATAACGTCTTGGCTCCTAACACACAAGCGATAACTTTGGTTGAAAAGAAGAAAACTGGATAACTGTTGTGTCCCAGGGGATAGTAGAATAGAAGACGAATTAGAGAAAACCAGAAAGTATCAAGATCTGAAAAATTTCAAAACTGAAAGATTATGGCACAAATCATCTGTGGAGGTCCCTCCAAAATAAAAGGTTAATCTGATATAACAGGGGTGTCAAACTCACGTCATCACGGTGGCGTCATGTGATGTATTGGGACTTTTTTCCCCCTTGGCTAAACCGGGCGTGGCGTGGCCAGCATGTGATGCATTTGGCCCGTGAGCCAGGAGTTTGGGTTTGTGATCAGATTTTTCTAGTGCTTGGGTTTCAAAGTGTTCCATGTAGAGGTTGGCAATGACAGGTGAGAGGCGTGATCCCATGGGTGCGCCTTCTATTTGTTTGTATTTTTGTCCGTTATAGATGAAGTATGTGTTGGATAGGCAGTGGTTGGTCAGATCTAGTATGTGTTTGGGGGGGTTATATTTGTTTGTCCCTAACACGAGGAATGACACCAGACCCACACTCACGAGGTCCACACAGGATGTCACCACCACACATCCACCCAGAAAGCACACCCAAACCCACACTGATCAGGAAGCACGACCAAGGACCAGAAGCCAGACCGCAGCTGCAACATTAGCCACTTCAAACCCCTCCAATCCATACATGCAGCAGACTGACACCCACTACGAAGATGTAGCACGACCACGAACACGAAGCCAAACAGCAGCAGTGCAGCTCACCAGCTCAAATCCCCCTGCAGCACAGATTAGACTGAGCACAACCAAGCCCCCACCAACACAGGACACACCCCAGCCAATCAGAGCACAGAAAACCCCATCCAATCAGAGCACAGCCAAGCTCCCACCCAATCAGTTCAAACCCCACTAGCAGTTAAAAGGAAGAAACAGCTGCGATCACACATTGCTCCCAGAAGCACGGTTGAAGCCTGAAGATGACGAATGAGACTTAAACGTCGCCAAGACACTTCCAATTTTACACGGAGAAAACCCAACAACCAAAGACCTATATACAAACACCCGTGAAAACCTCAGAAAACATATATATATATATATATATATATATATATATATATATATATTTGTTTACATTTATACCCCGCCCTTCTCTGAAGACTCAGGGTGGCTTACAGTGTATAAGGCAATATTTGAATATATAGTTAAAAAAATAGTTGAAAATGAGTAGGTTAAAATACGGTGGGATTTCCGAATGTAAACGGATAACGTCTTGGCTCCTAACACACAAGCGATAACTTTGGTTGAAAAGAAGAAAACTGGATAACTGTTGTGTCCCAGGGGATAGTAGAATAGAAGACGAATTAGAGAAAACCAGAAAGTATCAAGATCTGAAAAATTTCAAAACTGAAAGATTATGGCACAAATCATCTGTGGAGGTCCCTCCAAAATAAAAGGTTAATCTGATATAACAGGGGTGTCAAACTCACGTCATCACGGTGGCGTCACGTGATGTATTGGGACTTTTTTCCCCCTTGGCTAAACCGGGCGTGGCGTGGCCAGCATGTGATGCATTTGGCCCGTGAGCCAGGAGTTTGACAGCCCTGTGATATAATATGCTCTTGACAGACCCAGGCTGACTTTTAGTTATAGTACATTTACTAATTACTCATATACATGTTGTTTCTCAAACCTTTCTAGTTCCTTGCTCAGTATAGATACTAAATTGATGGATCTCTAACTTGCTCCCTCTATCCTTTTCTAAATTGTGAGACTACATTTTTTTTTCTGTCCTAGTTTCAGTGAAAGAAATACAATAGCACTAGGACTTAGACTTATATACTGCCCCAAAGTACTTTACAGCACTCTCTGAGCAGCTTACAATTTCAGCATATTGCCCCCAACAATCTGGGTTTTCATTTTACTGCCCTCAGAAGAATGGAAGGCTGAGTCGGCCGAAGAGGTTGTAGAAAAAAATGCTTTTAAAGGGTTCTGATGATCCCAGCTGAGTTGCGCAATCGTCAGAGGCTTTTTTTTTACTTTTAAAAGCATTTTTTCAGCTGAAGAAAAAATGCTTTTAAAAGTAAAAAAAAACACCTCTGATGATCACGTGGCTCAGCTGGGATCGTCTGAACCCTTTAAAAGCATTTTTTCCTCTGGCCATCCCAGCTGAGTTGCCTGATCATCATAGGCTTTTAAAAGCATTTTTTCAGCTGAAGAAAAAATGCTTTTAAAAGTAAAAAAAAACACCTCTGATGATCACGTGGCTCAGCTGGGATCGTCTGAACCCTTTAAAAGCATTTTTTCCTCTGGCAATCCCAGCTGAGTTGCCTGATCATCATAGGCTTTTAAAAGCATGTTTTCTACAAGCTCTTCAGCCGAAGAGGTTGTAGAAAAAATGCTCTTAAAAGTAAAAAAGAAAAAAGAGTTGGCCATGCACACCCAGTCACATTACCCCACCACCACCAAGCCATACCCACAGAACCGGTAGTAACAAATTTTATATTTCACCCCTGCCTAAAACCAATATAATATTCTGGGGGGGCCTCCACTACCAAGTCTGTTCTTACGGTGATCATGTCTTGGAAGAGAAAGGGGCAGTTGCAAGCGATTGCGTGTAGCTGTGCAAAGAAAAGAAGGTCATATCTAGCTACCTTGAGAAGAGGCATCCTGAAAGCCGAAAATGAGCAGTCCAAAAGCGAGGAGCATGTAGTTGAAATGCATCTTGGTGAAAAAATGAGTATCCAATGCTGAGTTGAGCCATTTTATACATTATCCAACAGGGAAACAGACCTGGGCATTCAAGTATTTGGAACACCAAGGTTCAGTTCCCTAAAATTTGAATAATGCGCACATCGCCAAATGGTTACTCCAGAGACCATCTGGGAATAATGAGAAATGGCTTGAGTTATTAAAAATCAGTAAAAGTCGATTTATTGACTTCTAAAGTCAATTGCTCATTCATGTAGCTGGAACAAGGAGATCATACATATGGACCCTGGGTACAGTTCCGCCTGTCATCCATAAGTAGGGCTGTATAGAGCATAACAAATGAATAATAAAATGTACCCTAATTAAATTGAAACCATGAGGAAAGAGATAAAAAGGAAAAACCTAGAATGACCACCTCCCCTCACTCTGCATCTTTCTATCCTTGAAAACCATCTTTGCTTTTACCATCTCCGCACCTGGCTGTGTATTTACACAACAAAAGTGTCTAATCTCTTTCCAGATTCTCATCTAATCCAGCCACGACTCTAAATCTTTGTCTTCCTCATTAACTATTCGTTTTTTCTCCTTTTAATTGTTTTGCCATTTATTTACTCATTTTCCTTTCCTTTGTTGAGCCCAAACCACCATCCATCTTTCTACCAGCATTTCAATATATTAACGTGTCAATGTGCATCATCCCATCTTTACTCCACGTTTTACCAAGTATCATTGCCAGCTCAGCCTCTGATGTGGAGACTGAGCTGCTGCAGGATGAGGAATTTGTGCTGTCCAGCAACCAGGAGATCCTCGTCCTTCCAAATAAGCAACCCTGGGGCTGCTTCTATTTAAGGAGAGCAGTGAGCTCAGGCCTCTCGTTTGGCAATAACCGATGGTTTCCCCAGACTCCATGGAGTCTGGGGAAACCATCGGTTATTGCCAAACAGGAAAAACAGTGAGCTTACTCCATCTTTTTATGAGGCTGCATTAACAGAATCGTGTGAGTCTGAAAGTACAAAACTCCCACTATCTCATTTTAACCACCTGATAACTTAGGGTGAATCCCTTTTAAGTTTCTTTTTCTGTCTTTTTCTGTCTTTTTCTGTTATTCAGTTATGCACAACAACTTCCTTTTATCTGATCCTTCGCTAGGAAGCATGTTAGGTTTGGGCAATAAAGAGGCAGGAGACGATACAAGTGACAACAGCTCTTTAGTTTATTGTGACCCAGCGAAAACCAACAGGCAAAACCCCCTCTTTAAATACTATTTTGGCTGAGGCAACAGCCAATCAGCAACGTGCTTGTTCCCACCCAAACTTCCCTCCTAAAGTCCAAATACATAACAAAGCACTTCTTCTCCTCCTCATTTCCCAATTTCTTTTTTTTTTAAAATATACTTTATTGAACTTTTTTACATTAAAAGCATAAAAAAAGGAAAAAGGAAAGCTTATATCATTTAACAGCTATTTGTGGTGTTTTTCATCTGACAATAATCCGTGCAATAATGACAAACATTAAATTCTACATATTTGTATTATTATTTTATCTATTGATTATGCTTAGTAACTAAATATTCCTATCTCCTTTCCATCCATCCATACCACCGTTCCCATGTACCATAAAATACTGATGTCTCTTTACCCTTCAGACTCAGAGTTAGTTTGTCCATTTCTGCGCAATTCATAATCTTTTGTATAATAAGTCTCTCTGAAGGCACACATGGCTGTTTCCAACATTGAGCAAAGGCCATCCTAGCAGCAGTTAATATATGTAGTATTAAATACTTTATACTCTTCAAGTATTTTTTTTAAAAAATCCCCAATAAAAAAAAGTTCGGGTTCTAGATCCAATTGTTCATTCGTAATTTCTTGTAGCCACTTTTTAATTTTTAACCAATATTTACATGATTCGGGGTTCATTTCCCAATTTCATTCACATACACCGTTACATCACCCTCACACACCCCACTTCCCAAATTCCCAGGGGAAAGTGGTTATGGTCTGAGAGAATGATTTATTTATTTAATATTTTTATTAATTTGTTTCTGTTTTTAATTTCCATAGCAGTCCATCTCAGCTAGCTGACTCCGGGCTGAGAACTCTTCTAAAAGCTACGTGTGTTGTTCCCCTTCTCCTCCTGGTTAATGCTCAAGGTCACAAGTGGCGCCCATAAATGATCTCCTCCCGTTTATGGGACACCTGTCCCTCCCTTGGGAATCTCTTGGTCTTGGTCAGATCTTGTTTTCCTAGTGTGGAAGGAGCGGATTCAGTTCCTGTTACTCGGTCTCTTGTGTTGTTCTCATCCCAAAAAGGTGCCCTTATTGCTCCTCTACCTAAATGCCTTCCATGGAAGTGGAACAGTCTTCTGAGCATTCTCCAAATTTATCCCATGCTTCCATGCTTATCCCAAAAGTAGGAGGTGGACTGGGAATAAAGGAAAAAAAGGAAGTGCTATTTTATGCATCCCTGGTCATCTATTGTAGGGAACAGTTTTCTACATTGAAGCTTATGATCGGTGGAGCGGGAGCTTTCCACTGTCTATTCAATTTAATATCATCATTCTTGGATGTGGACGGAGTCCACATTGTACGTGGATACGCACAACTGTGTGTGGAGATGGAAAATATAGAGGCATTCTGAAACCACAAAGTGAACAATTCTGAATGACCAAGCAGTAAAATAAATTCTGCTGTTGAAAACAAGTCATGTGGCCAGAGTCGTATCGACAAGACGAGGTATTTGGAAGCGCCCAAAGACCCGTCGATATCTCCATTGCCCAGGGGTCTTAAGTGACCTAAGTCGTCCTGTAGGAACAACAAAAAAGAAGAGCACGGACTGGCTGGCATAGGGGAAGCGCAAACCCCTAGTCGGAACAGGAGAAGCTCCTCAAACTGGACATTGGAGAAAGTGACCACAGAAGTCGCTAAAAAGCTGGGGCAACTGCAGAGGAAGAGGAAGAAGAGAGACAGCATGTGACATCGAGGTGAGAGACTTTGATATTTTGGGAAAGAAAAGAAGAGATTTTCTGCTACAAGCCCACCTACAGATTAAAGAGGGTGGAAAAGAAGGCTGAAAGAAAGGGGCGAGAGCGGGTGTGTATTCACCCTGACGCCCAATAAATGAGCTGCCAAGAAAGCTTGGGAGGGGAAGTTAACTTTTAACTTTTATTTGATAACCAAAGGGAAAATTGGAAGATCCCTCATAAAATAAAAGTAATTTGGACTTATTGATACTAGCTGGAGAAGTTGAGCCCTATTCTAGATGGGAATAGTGGTAACTGATAAAGGATATTTTGTATCTGGACTATAGCGAGAGAGAGAAAAATTGAAAGTATGGTGTATTGCTGAAAGTGAGTCAACGGTGCCACCTAGTGGCTGAAGAAAAAGTATTTCTAAGACTGAAAAGACTAACTAATTCAACCTTGACATTTGGTTAAAAAGAAAAGACAACAGATGTGCAAAGAGAAGATTGGAAGCTGAGCTTTATTTTTGGTTTATAATTTTCTACTGTTTTGTTTTTTGAAACTGGCCATTTTATTTACCCATTGGTGAACACTTTGAAGAATTTGGCTTTGATATTTTTTTTTTTTTGTTGTTGTTAGAAGATAACCAGAGGACAAGCAAAACACTTGACTTCACATTTGGTATTCCTATTCTCTTTTTTTTCTTAAGTGTTGTTTATTCCCTTTTTTCTTCTTTTGCTATTTGGGAAGGTTTTTTTTTCCTTTTCATTTTTTCCCCCTTTTGATTATAGTTTAATGCCAGAACTAAACTAACAAGACAGTGGATTAAGACCAGAAGAGTCTGAAGATTTATTGGGACAACATAACATTTGGTTTTGGGTTTGTATATCTTCCTTTTTGATTTTTTTCCTTTTTCTTTTGGATTTTTTCCCCAACATTATATTTTTAATCTGGATTATAGGGATTTTTTATTTGTAAGGGTGGTGGTTGATTTGGTTTTTGCTGCACTTTTGCCTTTTAACTAATCCACCTTCAGGGAGGATTAGATACTTGGATTATAAATTTATTATACTTGGAATATAAATTTACAAGAATGAGTGCAAAGAAAAAGTTACAACACTGCTACATCCAACAGGCAATCCTATCTCAACAGAAAAGACCCTGGAGATGGAGCTAAAAAGTTTCATGCAAACACTTCATGATGATTTGAAACAAGATATAAAAGAAATGAAAGACATGATGGAGAAACACGAAGGGAGGATTCAAAAAGTAGAAGAAAAGATGGAAGAGATGGGAAAATGTTGAGGAACTAGGAGAAAATTTTGTGTTAACTGATAAAATTCAAGACTTACAGGAAAAAACAATAATCCAGTACAAAATGGACAGGGCTGATTTTTATCTAAGATTTCAAAACATTGAGGAGGAGAAAGGAAAAAATCTGCCTGAGGTGATAGCTGAGATCTTGATGGAAGCTCTGGATCAACCCAAGGAGAAGATTATAAATGAAATTGATGAAGCTTTTAGAGCATATACAAGGTATGCGATGAGAAACAAATTGCCAGGAGAAGTACCTGTAAGATTTACAAAGAAAGCATGAAATTGGAGATATTGCAAGCAGCAAAAAATACAGCACTAAAACACAAAGATAAAGAAATTCTGGTATTGAGGCAAATACCCAAAAGAGTTAGAGATGTAAAGAGAGAATACCAATTTTTAACAAAACTCCTAATAACAAAAGGAGTGAATTTTCAGATGGTTAATCCTGGAAGGAATTTTGGTGACTTGGCAAGAACAAAGGCTTAGATTAGACACCATTGCATGATCCTTTTATGATCAACTTATTGGAAGAAGACTGAGGAGCAACAGGAGACATACAACAAAAAGAAGAAAAGAAAGAGAAAGAAGGGAAAATAAAGGAACAGCTAGAAAGGGCACTGAGAGAGGGGCCATGGGTGAAGGAACCAATGGAACAAAGAGAAACCAGGGCAATGAAATTAAAAACTACTAACAAGTAAAACATGGAAGAAGAAATAAAAGCAATATTAATAAATGTAAATGGATTAAATGGGGCAATAAAAAGGAATAGAACATTAAACAAATTAAACTCTTTGAAGATGGATATTACGTGTTTGCAAGAGGTTCATATTAGAAATCAACATGAAAAATTGTTAGAACATTCAAAATTAGGAACTTTATTTACATCATCAATACATAAGAGCAAAAGAGGAATAGCCATGTACATTAAGGAAAAGTTAGAACCCAAGTTTTTCTTTGGAAAAGGTAGAGTCTTGATGGTGGAAATAAAAATACATTTCAAACAAACACTCTTGACAGCGCTATATGCCCTAAATGAAAAGAAGATTTCTATAAGAGATTACATAGAAAATTTTTAGAATTGGACTACGAACATAAATGCATAATGGGAGATTTCAATGCCATAACAGATGTGGAAATGGATTATAAACAATAGACAAAAAAGCAAGGCGAATAGTGCCAAAATCCTTTTGTACAATGACAGAAGAGTTGAGTATTCAAGATATGTGGAGACAAAAACACTTAAAAGAAAAACAATTTACTTTTTATTCAAATAGACATTTATCGTGGTCGAGAATAGATATGATATGGATGTCAGCAGAATTGATAGAGAATAAACAAGTGAATATTGGTTCAAATATATGGGCAGATCAGAATGCAATGATGATAACATGGAAAGGACAGAAGAAAAGAAGGTGGACTTTGAATACATTAATATTAAAAGAAAATGATTTGCAACAATTTGTGGAAAAAGAATTAAAGTCTTTCCTTGAAATAAATAAAAAAGAGGATACATCGCTTCAGAATGTATGGGATATGATGAAGGCATATATTAGGGGCCTGGCAATAACCTATACTGCAAAGAAAAACAAAAGGAAAAGACAGAAACAGATAGAATTGGTAGAAGAATAGAAAAATAGAAAAAAACTAGAGAAAAAATTTCAAGAAGATAGCCAGAATGACAGAGTTAAGAACTAACTACATTACTAAAAAAAAACATGAAATAAAATTAAATGAACAAGAGTTGTTAGCAAATAAATTAAGAACATCTAGACAGATTTTTTTTTGAAAATGCAAACAAACCAGGAAGATGGCTAGCATATAAAATAAAAAAAGAAAAGGAGAAGAAAATAATAAAGCATCTATTTGATGAAAAGGGGAAATTACATTATAATAATGAAGAAAAGAAGAAAATATCTTAAAATTACTATGAAAAACTATACTGTCAAGAGGACATTTTGGAGGAAGAGAAGCAATCAAAAGACAAAATAGTGGGAAGGCACTGGGACCGGATGGCCTAACAGCGGAACTATATAAAACCTTTCCAGAAATAATGAGTAATGTAATGCTAGAACTGTATAATGAACTTCTAGACAAAGAAAGAATGCCATTCTCACGGAGAGAGGCATGTGTAACACTTATACCTAAAGAAGATGCAGACTTACAACTGATTAAAAACCATAGACCAATTTCACTATTAAATGTGGACTATAAGATTTTTCCTTCAATAATTGCAAACAGATTAAAAATGTTAAATGGTTTAAAGATAAATCAGCTAAATGTTGGAAATGTCATCAGTTACCAGGATCTTATTATCCTATGTGGTGGACATGTCCGGAAGCCAAAAACTGTTGGGAGAAAATAAAGGGTTGGTTAGAAGAAATGACCCAACAACATATTGATTCAAAACCGGAGTTGTTGTTATTGGGGATCCTACCAGAGAAAATGAGTAAAGAAAATATTTATTTGATTATACATGTAATTACAGCAGCAAGAATTGTTTTTGCACAAAATTGGAAAGCAGAGAAAATACCCCTGGAAGGAGAAATTGGAAATTATTTAGACTGTGCAGAAATGAAGATGATGATTAAAGAAAGGATTCAGAATATTTTAAGATATGGGATAAATTTTACCATTGGTTAGAAGGAAGGTATAGATGAGCAATGGGTAATTATGTATGAAAATGGTAATAATGTATCTGTGGAAAAATGGTAATAGTTTAAATTGGATTGAAGAAAGAAGAAACAACAAAATGATGGAGCCAGGAAGAAAACACCGAGATGTCACATGGAAGGAATTACTGATGTTTTAAATGTATATTTGTCTATAAAAAAAAAAAACTTTCAAAAAAGAAAAAGAAAACAAGTCACGTACTCAGTCAAGCTGCTGTTGATATTGCACCATAAGGAAATACAGCCAGATATTCATGCAGTTGGAACCATGAGTTGAGTAGGGACCTCAAGCACAATTCTGCTATAACTACGGTATGTACCCGTCATTCTATGTAAGTAGTATTACACAGTACTACATAACAAAGAATAAAAAACAGTGTACTTAATGAATTGAAGTCATGTTGAAAGAGACAGGAAAAGAATTATTTACAACTTTTACAACCTTTGACATAAACCAGTCATTCTCACTATCCTTCAAAGAGCTAACCGAGGGCATGAGGCTAAGGAAATATCCCTGCCAGGTCTGATGGTCAGTGTTCTGTTATACAATAAAACACATTCAAAATTTCATGTGTCTGATATATTCACTGAATGCGCTGTTGTGGGGTTTTTCCGGTTTGGTCAGTGGCCTGACTGAATAAAAGGAGCATTGCAAATAATAGGAGACAGAATATTCCAAGCATGTGTAGGTTTATTTAAGAGTATGCGTAGAATCAGATACATGCAAGTGGGAGACTCGCTGGAAGTTTGGATTCCTTCCTCAGCTGCTGAATCCACTCCTTTTCTCACAGGATCCCATCAGTGAGATCAGGAATTGGAGTCAATGTTACCCTGGAAGGAGACATTGGAAATTATTTAGACTGTGCAGAAATGAAGATGATGATTAAAGAAAGGATTCAGAATATTTTAAGATATGGGATAAATTTTACCATTGGTTAGAAGGAAGGTATAGATGAGCAATGGGTAATTATGTATGAAAATGGTAATAATGTATCTGTGGAAAAATGGTAATAGTTTAAATTGGATTGAAGAAAGAAGAAACAACAAAATGATGGAGCCAGGAAGAAAACACCGAGATGTCACATGGAAGGAATTACTGATGTTTTAAATGTATATTTGTCTATAAAAAAAAAAAACTTTCAAAAAAGAAAAAGAAAACAAGTCACGTACTCAGTCAAGCTGCTGTTGATATTGCACCATAAGGAAATACAGCCAGATATTCATGCAGTTGGAACCATGAGTTGAGTAGGGACCTCAAGCACAATTCTGCTATAACTACGGTATGTACCCGTCATTCTATGTAAGTAGTATTACACAGTACTACATAACAAAGAATAAAAAACAGTGTACTTAATGAATTGAAGTCATGTTGAAAGAGACAGGAAAAGAATTATTTACAACTTTTACAACCTTTGACATAAACCAGTCATTCTCACTATCCTTCAAAGAGCTAACCGAGGGCATGAGGCTAAGGAAATATCCCTGCCAGGTCTGATGGTCAGTGTTCTGTTATACAATAAAACACATTTCAAAATTTCATGTGTCTGATATATTCACTGAATGCGCTGTTGTGGGGTTTTTCCGGTTTGGTCAGTGGCCTGACTGAATAAAAGGAGCATTGCAAATAATAGGAGACAGAATATTCCAAGCATGTGTAGGTTTATTTAAGAGTATGCGTAGAATCAGATACATGCAAGTGGGAGACTCGCTGGAAGTTTGGATTCCTTCCTCAGCTGCTGAATCCACTCCTTTTCTCACAGGATCCCATCAGTGAGATCAGGAATTGGAGTCAATGTTACCCTGGAAAGGAGACAGAATCAAAATCAAGTTGTCAGCAGTAGAAGAGGCAAGTCTGTCATTGGTTCCTTACTCTGCTCTAGCTTCTGGGGGGAACACCTCCCCAGCGGGAAAGAAAGCAAGCTTGCTTTATGGCACTTCTTTATGAAATTTCTTTTTGTATTTTTACCATTTTAAAGGATTTCCTGATTTTGCGGATTGCGCCCATTGATAATCTCCTCACTAGTCCAGGGCCTGAATTGCGCAACTGAGATTAAATTAATTTGAGGACTAAAGAGTTTTCTGATCATTGTTTGGCGGACAAGCCTAAATTGGCATACGATTTAATGATGAACCGAGGCAAAGATTAAAATTTCTTCCTTACCAGAACGCTGACATGCAGCTCTGCATTGATTCAGAGTTAGGAAGTTGTTTTTATTTCCTTCACATCCACCATAATTGAATCCCTCACAATTCCCTGTTGCTGTGTTAAAATAAAATCTAGGAAATGAAGCTTTGCACCGTCCTACTTCTTTGGGAAGTTGACATATATCTGGAGATACACATGAAAGTAAAAAGAAGAAAATAACACAGACTGTCCCTCTTAAGGAAACCCAGAAGGTCATAACATGAAAATTGGCTGCGTTCTGATTCCAGAGTGCACGGCAAAATAAACATTGGAGCATTTATTGGAAAATTAGATCCTGAAAAAACCTCCCTAAACCTCAGAGAAAGTGAAACAATTTGCCTGCCCTCCCACGATGAGAGCACCCCATTTTGAGTCATTGCAATTTGAAGCCCTCCAAGGAACCGAACTACCATCTGGTTGCAGATGCGGTCGGCTAAAGAGGTTGTAGAAAAAATGCTTTTAAAGGGTTGTGACAATCCCAGCTGAGTTGCCTGATTGCCAGAACCTTTTAAAAGCATTTTTTTACAACCTCTTCGGCCGAAGAGGTTGTAGAAAAAATGCTTTTAAAGGATTCTGACAATCCCAGCTGAGCCACGTGATCAACAGAGGCTTTTTTTTTCCTTTTAAAGCATTTTTTCAGCCAAAGAAAAAATGCTTTTAAAAGTAAGAAAGAAAAAAAAAACCCTCTGATGATCGCGTGGCTCAGCTGGGCATGGGGTGGGGCAGGGATTTTTGCTACTGGTTCTCCGAACCACCTTTCGCGATCGCTACTGGATCAGGCGATCCGGTCCGAACTGGGAGCATTTCACCCCTGCTGCAGGGCCTCATTGCAGAGAAGCCAAAGTCTTTTGTTCAAATGGTGAAAGCTGTTTTCCTGACATCTCACGTTCTTACAGCTTCATGGGTTTCTGAATAAAAGACTTTGGCTTCTCTGCCACATGGCCCAGCCTCTTCTGCAGCTCTTCGAAAAGAAAGTACAATAAAGCCATGGGAAATGGGGAGGGGAGGCCGGATCGGGCCTAGGGAACTCTCCATTTTGGCATATAACAGGCCAGGGGAGCCATAAGACAGCCCTGTAACAGGCCGTTGGTGCTGGCAAAGAGGGGAAGAAATGCTCACCAGACAGGCAGATAGCTGGGCACTGTTGGAGACAGCGTAGAAAGGCGAAGGAAGGCTCGGCAGGGATCTGGGCCATGTGGGAGGCCAGGGTGAAGGAAGGCAAGCTGACTGGCCTGCAGAGACTGTGTGCTCAAGGCAAGCGACGGAGCCAGACAGAGAGCAGGAATAGTTATGCCGGTCGAGCGGGCAAGATGAGGAGTGACTGGGTGGGGCGGGGTGGGGGTGGGCAGGGGGAGGCAGCCAGAATTTTTACTAACAGTTCACGCGAACTGCCCAGAACCGGCTGAATCGCACCACTACTACTCAGATTTCATTTAGCCCTTTTATATTGTATCAGGGTCTCCACTTCCCCAAAATTTGAACAATTTGAACACATCCCAAAATGATTGCTATGTTAGGACTATGGACCGACAGGGAACACTGCGAACATGGGACTTTTATTCTGTTTACAGCTTCCTAAAAACAGGGGTGAAATGCTTCCGGTTTGGACCAGATTGCCCGATCCAGTAGCGATAGCGGTGGGTAGTTCAGAGAACTGATAGCAATAATCCCTGCCCCCCCCCATGCCCAGCTGATGCCATATGATCATCAGAGGTTTTTTTTTTTTAATTTTAAAAGAATTTTTTCTTCGGCTGAAAAATGCTTTTAAAAGTGAAAAAAAACCAGCATCTGATGATCGCGCGGCTCAGCTGGGATCATCTGAACCCTTTAAAAGCATTTTTTCCTCTGGCAATCCCAGCTGAGTTGCCTGATCATCACAGACTTTTAAAAGCATGCTTTCTACAAGCTCTTCGGTCGAAGAGGTTGTAGAAAAAATGTTTTTAAAAGAAAAAAAAAGTTGGCCACGCCCACCCAGTCACATTACCCCACCACTACCAAGCCACACCCACAGAACCAGTAGTAACAAATTTTACATTTCACCCCTGCCTAAAACCAATATAATATTCTGGGGGTGGGGGCCATCCACTACCGATTCTGTTCTTACTGTAATCATGTCTCGGAAGAGAAAGGGGAAGTTGCAAGCCGTTTGCGTGTAGCTGTGCAGATCAAAGAAGGTCGTATCTAGCTACCTTGAGAAGAGGCATCCTGAAAGCTGAAAATGAGCAGTCCAAAAACGAGGAACATGTAGTTGAAATGCATCTTGGTGATGAAAATGAGTTTCCGATGCTGGGTTGAGCCATTTTATACATTATCCAACAGGGAAACAGACCTGGGCATTCAAGTATTTGGAACACCAAGGTTCAGTTCCCTAAAATTTGAATAATGCGCACATCGCCAAATGGTTACTCCAAAGACCATCTGGGAATAACGAGAAACAGCTTGAGTGTTATTAAAAGTCAATTGCTCATTCATGTAGCTGGAACAAGGAGGTCATACATAGGGACCCTGGGTACAGTTCCGCCTGTCACCCATAAGTAGGGCTGTATGGATTTTGTTATTCATTCATAACAAATGAATAACAAAATGTACCCTAATTAAATTGAAGCCATAAGGAAAGAGATAAAAAGGAAAAAACTAGAATGACCACCTCCCCTCACTCTGCATCTTTCTATCCTTGCAAATCATTTTTGCTTTTACCATCTCTGCACCTGGCTGTGTATTTACACAACAAAAGTGTCTAATCTCTTTCCAGATTCTCATCTAATCCAGCCACGACTCTAAATCTTTGCTTTCCTCATTAACTATTCGGTTTTTCTCCTTTTAATTGTTTTGCCATTTGATTCCCATTTATTTACTTTTCTTGAGTGAATCACTTCCATTCACTTTTGTATCCATTACACCCAGTGGTGGGATTCAAATAATTTAACAACCGGTTCTCTTCCCTATTGATTTCTTCCAATAAGCAGTTCACCAAACTGCTCAGAAAGTTAACAACCGATTCTCCCAAACTGGTGCGAACTGGCTGAATCCTACCACTGATTACACCCCACAAACATTTGACCCTTTTCTTTCTTACTCTACCATATTTCATATTATATCATCTCATATATCATATTGCTGCCTTCAGTCTGACCTAAGTGTAGTACACAAAATTATCTGCTACAATGTCCTACCTGTCAATAACGACTTCAGCTTCAACCACAACAATACACAAGCACACAATGGATACAAACTTAAGGTAAACCGCTCCAAACTCAATTGCAGAAAATACGACTTCAGCAACAGAGTGGTAAAATGCCTGGTTTATTTACTCTTCTTGACTGAATCACTTTCATTCACTTTTTTATTTATTACACCCCACAAACACTTGATCCTGTTCTTTCTTGCTCTAACACAAAAATGGTTTATTCACCCCTTGTCAGGGGTGAAATGCTCCCGGTTCGGACCAGCTCGCACTTTCCGGTAGTGATGGCGGCTGCTGGTTCAGAGGACCGGTAGCAAAAATCCCTGGCCCCGCCCCCCCGCCTCTGCTGAGCCGCACCATCAGCAGAGGATTTTTTTACTTTTAAAAGCAGGTTTTTCTTCATCCGAAACATGCCTTTAGAAGTAAAAAAAAAAGCCTTTGAGGATCCCACCTCTCAGCTGAGATCGGCAGTGCCTTTAAACTTAAAAAATTTTTTTAAAAGGCTCTTCTAGTGATCTCACCTGAGTTCCTCATCAGCAGAACCTTAAAAAACGTATTCTGTAGAAAACATGTACAAATCCTCCTTTTAAGAGATTTTAAGGCACTTACCTGATTACTGATCCAACACATGGCTTTTTTCTCAGCCCGAAAGCCCCAGTTTCACTTTCAGCATGAGACAGAATCAGTAGCTTAGCTAATCTATTTCATCACTGAGCAACTAATGGTGGCTGGCTTTGCTGGCTGAGAAACTCTGGGAATTGAAGTCCACAATAAAATAAAATAAAATAAAATAAAATAATAAAATAAAATATTTGGGCAGCTTTCTGAGATTTGGGGTGTTTCTGTAGTGTTTCACTCTAACTACACAAACACACAAAATCTCAGAAAGCTGTATGTGGTATTTTGTGTGTGTATGTGTGTGTGTGTGTCAGTTGTATTGTGTTGTGTGTGTGTAAAGTGTGAAAGTTGGTTTTTGAGCTTTTTGTGGCTGTGTGAAGTGTGAAGTGCAGCTGCTTTTAAATTGTGTGTGAGTCAGTTGTGTTTTGTTGTGTGTGTGTGTAAAGTGTGAAAATTGGTTTTTGGTACCTCTTATTGTTTTTTATACTTTGTTTATTATTTTTATTATTTATTGTTATTGGCCACGTCCACCCAGTCATCTGACCACAAAGCCACACCCACTAATTAAACCACGCCCACAGAACTGGTAGGGAAAATTTTTAGATTTCACCCCGCCCCTTGTCCATATGTTTTGCTTCCTGGGGTTTTCCTGCCGAGCTTCCCGACTTTCAGTTCCATACACCAGGCAGCAGCACTGTCTTGGATGAAGGAATGGGTGGAATTAAGGAATACAAGATTACTGACAAAACTCCAGAGAAAGTGAAAACACTTTACCTGCCCAACCATGAGATGAGAAAACTACATTTTGAATCTCTGCCTATTGCCATTGGAAGCCCTTCAAACAACGGAAGTGCAGCGTGGACAATGCAAGCTGCTGCACTCAGAAGAAGAGGCACGGAGCTTCCAGACCCCTTCTCCACCCCCCACCCCCCACCCCCACCCCCCACCCCCGTTCCTGAGATCCCAGCCTTTTGAGATGGATTGAGAAAATGGTCAGTGAGAGCTTTCCTCCCATTTGCTTGTGGGTTCGGAATTGTAGTCCAGCAGACTGAAGTAGAAACCCTTTCTGGAGCTGGACGTTCAACACTGAGGGGAGGGACACCTGGAATTTGGGAGTGTGGTTGGCTTCTTCCAAAGACTTCATATGTACCTTTTTTCACCCAGATTTAAATCTTTGTCGTGTCTGCTTGGGGTGGGAAAATGCATCTGTTGTTTAGATTGCAGTGCCCAAATACATTGCTCTACATCTGTTGCTCTTTGTCGATGTACAAAAACAGTAGTTGTAGTTTTTGGAATAATGTCTTCTTCATAGAAGAGTATGTTCAGGTATGTGTGTGCAAATACCTGAACATACATGTCCACCAGCAGGGATTCTGTAGCTGACGCTCCAGGAATCTTTGGCCTGGCCCATTCCATCAGGAGCTGGTGACCGCACGTGTGCACAGGCTAGCTCACACCATCCTGGCAAGTGCGAGTGCACACAGAAGGCCAGGATGGCAGGGCTAGGGCCTGCATGCAATGGCACCTGCTGATTCCTGCGCGCACATGTGCCCACTGACTCTTATGTGTGCTTGCGCCAGCCAACTCCTCCTCCTCTCCCCCTCTAGCCCAGGGAGGACAAAGAGAACGCTGATCTGGCCCACGGAAAAATGGAGTTTGACACCCCTGCTATAACAAAACATACCCTTACACAGTCATTTCCTCTTATTTTGTGACAGTCAAGCACAAATGACTGTCCTTCTTTCTACAGCCTTTGGAGATGTTAAAATTTCAACATGTGTTATCCCATCTTTAGTGCACGTTTTACCAAGTTTCATAGCCAGCTCGGTCTCTGTGGAGGAAATCAATAATAAGCACCATTTCTAGGGCACTTGGATAAACTGCTGCCTGAGTTGCTGCAGGATGAGGAAGTTGTGCTGTCCAGCAACCAGGAGAATCAGCTGCTGTTGCTGTTGCTGCTCTCTGTAGATGAGGAGTCTCAGCAATTACTTGCCACTAGGAGAGCAGAGCTGTTATGGTCCATCAGCAACCTATGGAGCTGGCAATGGAGTCAGCGATGAGGCTGAGGTGAGGCCAGGGCCATCGGGAAGTGAGGTGCGGACTCCAGAGCCTCCAGAGACTGATAGTAGTGAGGCAGAGGAACAGGAGAAGCCTGTTCCTAATGCATGCATGAGAAGAGCTGCCAGAAGGCAAGAGCAGCTCAAGCAGAGAGGACAACTCAGGAGTAGGGCCAAGAGATGATTGGCCCCTCCCATAAGGCTTACAACAGACCAGAACCAATGTTTCAGCTTTGACAGAAAACAACGTTGTAGCTGTGTCTTCTGCTTCGTCTTTTGCTTTGTATACGTCTTTGTTTTTGTGGCTTCTGGACGTTTGCCAGGAAGGGCCTTTGGCAGTTTTTCTAATTGGATTAAGGTTTGTGAGATAATTGAGGAATTTGTATTGGGAGGCATTTTTTTACTTTGAGTTGAACGACGCTGGGAACGAAGTAATTCCCAGCTGTTCAAATAAAGTTTGTTTTTCCACTGACTAAGTTTATTACTACCTACTTGGGCCTGGGTCACAACAAGAGCAAATACATTCTGCAAGGCTCCTTGCAAGTAAGCTATCCTGGAGTTGCTTCTATTTAAGAAGAGCAGAGAGCTCAAGACTCTCCGCTGGCAACAACTGATTGTTTACCCAGACTCTGTGAGCTTTTCCTTCTGAAACCTTTTGACTTTGGCCCAGGGGTGGGCTTCAAAAATTTTAGCAAGGGGTTGTCTTCCCAGTTGCTGTGTGGGGGTGGCCATGTGGGCGTGGGTTAGTCAGCCTCTTGCACCATGGGTGTGTGTGGTTTGCCCTCCCTGAGTTCCAGAGGCTTTTCTTGAGCCTCTGGGAGGGCAAAAACACCCTCCCCATGCTCCGGAGACCCTCTGGAGGTCTGTTTCCAGCCTTCCCAAACTTTCAGTAGGCCCATTTTTCACCCTTCCCAAGCCTCCGTTCACACCCTGCATCCAAAACAGGCTGTGTGGGAACTCCTGGGAGGGGAGGGGTGGGCGAGGCCAGCCAGGAGTGGGATTTGGGGGCTCTCCAAACTGCACAGAATCTTAGCTAGAAGTTCTCCCAAACCCCTGCGAACCCCCAGCAGCCCACCCCTGCTTTGGCCTAACGTATGTTCTTCCCACCCCCAAGTAAACCAGGCAGGAAAAAACAACAGTGAGCTTATTGTCAGCGTTCCAGAAAACCCCACCTGCAGAAAAGACTCCGAAGCCAACATCTTTCAAAGTTCTTTTACTAGCATGGGTAAACTGGCACAGTTGGATGAAAACCGAAACTGGGGATTCAGGTTCCTCCCTCAGTAATACAAACCCCAAGATCTCCACCCTCATGACCCCTCTGCCGGTCACGTGTTCCAATCCTCAATCGTCCCATGTCGAAGCATCACTCCGGCCACTCCTCCTCCAGATGTGAGCCCAGCCTGACCTTGACCGGCAGGAAAAATGTTGTTATGTCTAATAGCCCCTTGTACCCTCACACACACCCCTCTCCTACTTTCCCACACTAGAGAAAGTGGCAGCTTGTGGAAGCCTTTGGCCTAGTATGGCTTCTAAAGCAGAATAAAACTTATTCTGCTTTATTGTAAGGCTACATTAAGAGAATCTTGCAAGTATAAAAGTACAAATCTCCCACTGTTTCATTTCATTTTAACCACCTGATAATTTAGAGTGAATTTCTTCTAAGTGTCTTTTTCTGCCCATTATTCAGTTATGGGCTTCCCCTGCCATTTATCTGATTCTTAGCTAGGAAGCACTTCTTCCCTTCATTTTCCAAGATCATGTTGACACATACCATAACCTCACCCCTTGTCCCAAATTCCCAGGGGAAACTGATTGTGGGCTGGCGGGGGGAGGCTCTGCCCACCCACTGGAACGTCATCACGTCCCATTTTTGACCCTCTGCACATGCGCAGAAGGCTCTGTTCATGTGTAGAAGAGGCACCCTTGAGTGCTCACATTTCCAATCTGGTAGGGGAAGGTAAGTGCATTTTACCCCTGGTTTGCAGAGATATTGGTTGTGACAGCATTGTAGCAACAGTGGAACATGGACATCTATTGCTTCCTTCTTTCTGATTCTGGATAGTCTTTCCAGTGTACCACGTATTTGACCCATTTGCCTTTTGGCTTATAGTGTAACACAATGTCCAACTCCTATTCTTCCTCTTTGTTTGTTAGAATGGGGAAGGGGAGGGTTGGTGAGTGCAAAGGAGCAACTGCTTTCAAAAGGAAATGCTGATGAAACACAGAGTGAACTTTCATTGAAGCTGACAAAAAGCTACTGGATTTGTTTCATTTCATTACTAATAAACGATCAATAACTTTTAAGGCCTGTTTCTCGGAAGTTCTCATGGATGTTGCACATTTGTAGACAGCCACACCAAATCCCCTTCTGCAATTCTAGGCCTCTTGACTATGTGCATGTACTGCTTTCTTTGTAGGTAGCCTTTGCTAGTTTGAGCCTTTCAGAGGCTTTGGGCAGCTTTTCTCTCATGCACAAACTTTGTGTTGCAAGGGACTGTCCTTTCTTGTCTGGCTTTTGGTAAGATGTGTAGGTGGAATCCATACGTTGCCTACAATAGGGACATATTGACAAAGGAGTCTGCAGAATTCTTATAAGCAAATTCAGCAAGATGTAAGAGATCCATCTAGTTGCCATGCTTGAAAGAAACATCGCATCTTACATAAAGCTGTTAAACTTTCGGCTTGTCCGTTGCATGCTGGATGATGCATGGATGACAAATGAATGTTAATATTCAGTAAGTGCAAGAGGGCCTTCCAAAATTTTGAAGTGAAATGACTTCCTCGGTGTGTTATTGCAGGAATGACACAATCCTCGATATCAGAGGTATCAAACTCAATTTCATTGAGGGCCTCTATCAGGGTTGTGTTTGACCTGGGGGAGCTTTGGTGGGTGTGGCCAGAGTGGGTGTGGCCAGCTCAATGTCAATTGTGTCGGGGGGGGGGTGCCTGTGGTTACCCGAACACTCTGCCAGTGAAAATGGGCTCCCTAGCTCTGTTTTTGGCTGTGACAGCCTCCTGCAACCCTCTGCCAATAAAAACAAAGCTCAGGAGGGCTGCACGCAGCTCCTCCCCAGCTTCATTTTTGCTGGCAGAAGCACCGCGGGCCGGTCGTTCACTCTTTCCAGGGTGGCCCCACGGCCCAGATCTAAGCCCCTCATGGGCCGGATCTGACCCCTGGGCTTTGAGTACGACACCCCTGCGCTATCTAAAGATGGGATCTGTAAAGATTTGGAGCCTCTTCTTGGACTTTGGGGTTCTTTTGCAAAGAATAAAATAGGCCAATCCAGAATTTGTTCTTGTGATTATACACATAATATGACTTAGTAACTTATGTATTTTAATAGGCAAACCGGCTGCTGAAAGAATCCAGTGGAAATTGAAGGCTTAGAAGCTTAGCAGCGTTTAGTAGGAAATTGTGGTAGAAAGTACAAGTCCTGATTCTTAGTTTTTCTAGGGCATTGTGGTTATCCTCTAGGGGCTGAAGGGGGAGAAGGGACATGGCCAGGATGGTTGTGGCCAAATAGGTGTGGCCCGGGGGCACGGCCATCTTGATGTAGCTCGTGTGGGTGGTGCCTGTGGTGACTGGACGGGGTTGGGGTGGGAATCCAGGGGTCTCTGGTGGGTGGGGTGGGGGACAGAAGGCTCATCCCAGAGGATGACGTGAGGCAAGGCAGGGCACGGGGCAGCTACAGCCAATCTGCCTTCAGCTGTTTTTGGTGCCTCTCAGTTTCCCACCACATCCCTGCTAGGCTGGTCTAAATCTGGTGGGGGGCATTGCCTTCCACCTACTCTACCACGCCATGAACAGAGATTGACCATCCCTCAAGACCCACCACTGTCAAAGTAAATCCCGGGCACTGCACCGCAATAGACAGATGAAAAGCGCAACTTTTGTCTGAAGGAGGAGGAGGAGCAGGAAGAAGAAAGAAGGAAAGCAGTCGGGTGAGAAGCGCCCTGGGATGGTGTGGGCTGGGCTGAAGTGATGCGGGCTGGCCCCTTACAATTTCCAGGATGGCCATGTGGGTCAGTTCTGACTTCATTGTGGGCCAAATTCGGCCCGTGGGCCTTGAGTTTGACACCCCTTTGCTAGAGCATGCGAGGAAGAGAGAAAATTGAGACGGTGTGCAAAGAGATAGATTCTCCAGAAACCATGGAAGAGAGAAGTTGTATCGCAGTGGAACACAATTTAGAAGTTGTGGTGGTCACAGGAATAGAGGACACATTCCTCATGTAAGGGTGCCACAAAAAGTGTATTATTGTCTCAGAAAGGTCTTACCATCCAAATTCTTACATTTGTGTGAAGGGCAGGTTAAGTGCCTTTTGTTGGGCAACAGGATTCTACTAGTAGTTGTAGTCCTCGACTTACAACAGTTCATTTAGTGACCGTTCAAAGTTAACAACGGTACTGAAAAAAAGTGACTGATGACTGTTTTTCACACTTACAACTGTTGCAGCATCCCCATGGTCACATGATCAAAATTCAGATGCTTGGCAACTGGTTCATATTTATGACCGTTGCAATGTCCTGCCATCATGTGATCAGCTTTTGCGACCTTCTAATAAGCAATGGGGAAGCCAGATGGTAAAATGGGGGCAAAACTCACTTCCCAAATGTTTCACTTAGCAACACAAATGTTGGGCTCAATTGTGGAGATAATATAGATATAGATAACCTATAATCCAGGGATAAAATGCTCCCAGTTTGGACCAGATCGCCTGATCCGGTAGCGATGGGGGCGGGTGGTTCGGAGAACTGGTAGCAAAAATCCCTGCCCCCCATCCCCGCATGCCCAGCTGAGCCGCATGATCATGAGAGGTTTTTTTTATTATTTTTAAAAGCATTTTTTCTTCAGCCGAAAAAATGCTTTTAAAAGTAAAAAAAAAGGCTCTGATGATCGTGCGGCTCAGCTGGGATTGCCTGAACCTTTTAAAAGCATTTTTTCTCAACCTCTTCAACTGAAGAGGTTGAAAAAAATGCTTTTAAAAGGCTCCTCTGGCGATCCCAGCTGAGTTGCCTGATCATCAGAGGCTTTTAAAAGCATTTTTTACTCTTCGGCCAAAGAGGATGTAGAAAAAATGCTTTTAAAATTTTTTAAAAAATTGGCCACACCCAACCAGTCACATTACCCCCACAAGCCACACCCACAGAACCAGTAGTAACAAATTTCACATTTCACCCCTGCTATAATCATACAAGGATGGTGGTCGAAGGACACTAGATCTGTTCCTTTTCTTCTGCAGACTGAGAAAATAGTGGAAATCTGTTGGGTAATTGGCCTTGAAAAAAAAGGATTCTCGTTAGAAGCATCGCAATACAATTACTTCTCCAAGTGGCATAGTTCTGAGGCTAGCTGAAACTCTGCAGGGAATTCTTCAAAAGATCTTTGCGCTTACCTGGATCTATACCGGTTTACACTCCCGAACACAATCCTCCTGACTCAAAAAGTTATTTCTGTTGCCGTTGCAGCCACCAAACTTGAATGGTTTACAGGTCTTGGTAGTGCGATTATAGTAAAAGCGAGGAAAGTTTTCGCTGCATGGGCCAACATCCATGGGTTGGTCACACATCTCTAGCATGGATTCTGGGAGATTCAGGAAGATGAAAACAAGGGAGGGGTTTGTGTGAAAGTGTGTTTTTATGTAAAAGCTTGAATGTTTTCTTCCACGTGCAACAAAGGAAACTATATTGACCAAGAAATAAAAATAACCATGCAGAAATCTCTTCTCTACATTTCCAAGTTTTATATCTCATTCTCAGGGTGCTTAGTTTGGTGTTTCTGAGCTGACACTATTGCTGCAAAGTACAGGGTGGTGCTGGAGTTGTCCTCTTTGAACATTTTTCCGGGATTCTGAAGTTGTCCTACCTTCCAACTTTTCCAATCTGGAAAAGCCCAAAGAAAGCAGTTGTGCCTCCCGAGACCTTCCTTTGGAATTTAATGGAAGCATGGGTTGCGTGTTAATTCAAGTCGTACAAATATGGACAAATCCAAACTTCTTGGAGCCAATGTGAAATGTACCAAGAAGTGAAGCAAATACATAGTAAAATGCCAAGTATTTTACAAGAAGAGTTCTCAATTCCTCTGAAAACAATAAAATACCCTATCCCACCAGACTTGAAATCCTAGGCTTAGAAAACTTGGAACTCCGTCGCCTTCGACAAGACCTAAACTTAACTCACAGAATCATCTATTGTAATGTCCTTCCTGTTAAAGACTACTTCAGCTTTAATTGCAATAATACTAGAGCAACTAATAGATTTAAACTTAATGTCAACCGCTTTAATCTAGATTGCAGAAAATATGACTTCTGTAACAGAATCATCAGTGCTTGGAATACTTTACCTGACTCTGTGGTCTCTTCCCGTAATCCTAAAAGTTTTATCCAAAAACTTTCTAATGTTGACCTTACCCCATTCCTAAGAGGACCATAAGGGGCATGCATAAGCGCACAAACGTGCCTACCGTTCCTGTCCTATTGTTTTTCTTTTCTTCTTTCTATATATATGCTTATACCTCCTTATATTTACCCATATATGTGTTTATTTACTATATAATCTTTTTGTATGATACCTACATATATTGTTGAGACAAAATAAATAAATAAATAAAAAGTGATAGGAGGTCCAAAGCCATCTTATATCTTAAAGGTCAAATGAGGTCCACAATGGAGCTCTTACCTGGAGAGAAAGGTTTTCCGGTATTTCCTACAGTAAGGACAAAAAATATATATGTTATTTAAGGACACTTCCAGGTGTCTTTCCTTGCCATCTTCCAATTCTTCCCAATTTTTTTTTTAAAGTTCAGATTAACCACATCTCTTCTGACTCTTTGAAGACATTGGGATGATAGTAAGTATGAAGATGTTTGCATTTTAAAAATCTAAAGAGGTTGAACAGAGCTGGCAGCCAATCAGCATTTGTCTGTCCCAAACCTGAACAATTATTACTACCGCTACTTTCATTTAGCCCCTCAAGTGCATATTAAAACATATATCCTTTGCCACAATGGCCTGCATCAAATGCTTTCCAAGTTTTGCCTTAAACCACACTCTGCTCAGGCCCTTTATGCAGCCAGTTCGTTCTATCATCACAAGAGGATCTCCAGGGCTAGGAAGGAAACAAGACAATTGTCCTTTCCTGTCAAAGAATAAAAGATCCTATAAAGTAGGGGTGTCAAACTTGTTGTGGCTGGTTCTGTGGTGGTGGCTTGATGGGCATAGCAGGGGAAGGATACGGTAAAATCTCCATTTTCTCCCAATCAGCTGGGACTTGGGAGGCAGAGAATAGATGGGGTCGGGGCCAGTCAAAAAATTTTCCACCGGTTCTGCGAATTACTCAAAATTTCCACTAGCGGTTCTCCAGAACTGGTCAGAACCTGCTGAATGCCACCTCTGTCTTGGAGGTCTTCTATTCAACCTCCTGATCAGGCAGGAAATCATATATCATTTCAGACAAATCTCTTCTTAAAAACTTGTCCAATCTCTTCTTAAAAACTTCCAGTGTTGGAGCATTTACAACTTCTGGAGGCAAGTCGTTCTACTGATTAATTATTCTCACTGTCAGGAAATTTCTCCTTAATTCTAGGTTGCTTCTCTCCTTGATTAGTTTCAATCCTTTGCTTTTGTCCTGCCTTCAGGTGCTCTGGAGAATAGGTCGACCGCCTCTTCTTTGTGGCAGCCCTTCAAGTATTGGAGCACTGTGATTGTGTCACTCCTAGTCCTTCTTTTCACTAGACTAGACATGCCTAGTGGTGGGATTCAAATAATTTAACAACTGGTTCTCTGCCCTAATGACCTGGATAGGCGTGGCTCGGTGGTCATGTGACCGTGTGGGCGTGGCCAACTCAACGTCATTCATGTCGATGGGCACTTTGCCTTAGCTGTTACAATATAATTAGGGTTAACCAGAGAGACAGTTTCTGTAAGCAGGGCAATAAAGATTGGCTAGAAACACAACCAGAATGTTTCCTTCCTGCCTTCCTTACAGGATTAGCCCTGTAAAGTGAAAAAACAAAAACAAAAAAAGGTTTCCTGCCAACAACCGGTTCTCTGAACTGCTTAGAAAGTTAACAACCGGTTCTCCCGAATAGGTGTGAACCAGCTGAATCCCACCACTGGACATGCCCAATTCCTGCAACTGTTCTTCATATGTTTTAGTCTCCAATCTCCTAATCATCTTAGTTCTCTGCACTCTTTCTAGATTCTCAACATCTTTTTTATATTGTGGCAACCAATTAATTAATTAATTCTGGGGGGGGGGATATAAAATTGTTTCAACATACCAAATGGGTCACAGGCCTTGTTGCATTGGTCGACGGTCTGAAAATTGTTTTCATTTCCTCCGCAACCACCGTAAGTAAACAATCGGCATCTCTTGTTGTAGGCATCATAATAATAGCGAGGAATTTTACTCTTGCACCTTCCTTTCCTGGCCCTTAATTTGCATTTCCATGGTGTTTCTAAAACATGGGTGTTGGAAAATAAAGCTCTGTTACATCTCTTTTTTGAAATGCAGAAATAAAAATATAAAGCAACAATATCTGCCTAGCCCAGCTCCTTGAGAAGGACTTGATAGATTGATAAAGTGCCAGAACATCAAAAGGAGAAAAGAAGAAGAGGAAGGAGAAGAAGAAGAAGAAGAAGAAGAAGTAGTAGTAGTAGTAGTAGTAATAGTAGTAGTATGGAGGACAGTTCACTATACATTTCATCCTCCTAGAGTGATACTTAAAGGTTATATATGTCCTGCAGAAATGGAGGTAGAGATTTACTTCAAGTAAAACAAACTCTCTTTGCCTATTTACTTTTCATTTTTTAAAATTCAATATAGATTGAATTTATGCAAAGGACAGCCAATAAAAGCATTGATACAAGTCGAAAATGGAAACTTAGCAGATGTACAGGAAACAAAACATGAATATTGAAATAATGTAATTTTAAAAATAACACTGCTAGCAAGGAAAAGCGTATAGCAAGAGCAATTTGTACAAAAGATCAAGGGGAAAAGTGGATAAAGATAAAACCTGGCAACGGCTTTCAACAGGAATGTTCAATGAAACAAAACTGAAGACTTGATTTTGGCTGCACAAGAGTGAGCTTTTCAAAGCAACACAATCAAGGCCACAGCTGAAAAACTATCAAATGATTCAAAGTGCAGATTGTGCAGAGGAACAGAAGAAACCGTAGATCAAACCTTCCTGCAAGAAGATCACACAAAGCAGTGGTGGGTTGCTACCAGTTTGCCCTGTACTGGTAGTGGTGGAGGCAGTGGAAGGCTCTGCCCACCTGACCGGATGTCTCTGTGCATGCGCAGAAGCTTCTATATATATTTGAATATATAGTTAAAAAAATAGTTGAAAATGAGTAGGTTAAAATACGGTGGGATTTCCGAATGTAAACGGATAACATCTTGGCTCCTAACACACAAGCGATAACTTTGGTTGAAAAGAAGAAAACTGGATAACTGTTGTGTCCCAGGGGATAGTAGAATAGAAGACGAATTAGAGAAAACCAGAAAGTATCAAGATCTGAAAAATTTCAAAACTGAAAGATTATGGCACAAATCATCTGTGGAGGTCCCTCCAAAATAAAAGGTTAATCTGATATAACAGGGGTGTCAAACCCACGTCATCACGGTGGCGTCACGTGATGTATTGGGACTTTTTTCCCCCTTGGCTAAACCGGGCGTGGCGTGGCCAGCATGTGATGCATTTGGCCCATGAGCCAGGAGTTTGACAGCCCTGTGATATAATATGCTCTTGACAGACCCAGGCTGACTTTTAGTTATAGTACATTTACTAATTACTCATATACATGTTGTTTATCAAACCTTCCTAGTTCCTTGCTCAGTATAGATACTAAATTGATGGATCTATAACTTACTTCCGCTTTCCTTTTCTGGATTGTGAGAATTAACCTGCAATACTGCATTCTAACCATTGCGCTACCATGGCTACAGTAAACCCCCATGCAACTGGTCAGCAAAATGCAGTGCGATGCAGACACTTGGGGATAAGGCTTACAGAGATGCTGGGCAGGAGAACATACACTGTGGAAGGAGCGGTTGGAGTAGAGCATTTGCAGCAAGATTTGTGAAGGCATCAGGAAGCTTTCCTGGAGAAATGGCAGCTGATGGACAGGAGAGGTGACAGAAGAGGAAATGGGAAGCAAAAGAAAGTTCACGTGTGTTCATTACAGCTTATTGTAGGATGAGGAGTAGCCACAATCCAAGCTAGATAGTCCATAATCAGAAAACACACAATGTCTTCAAAATTACCAAGGAAAGAGTCAAAGACTTGGTCAGGAACACTTTGAGGTTGAAAATATAGCAGGAGTCAAGAGCAAGAATAAACAAAGTGCAAAGCTAGATGTCAAAGTTGGTTTCAAGTGACAGAATGGTTTAAATCTTCTCCCTGCTGGCATGTACAGCTGAACTTGTCCTTGCTCAATAGTTGGCAGTAATGAGGCTCCAGGCTTGTTTGCAGAGTCAGCATCTTGCTTGTACGGTCCTTACTTAATAGGATGTGAGATTCTCGGGCTAGAGAGGTGGTTCTCCCTGCTTCTTGACACCCAAGATGGCTAAAGCAGGATCAATGCTAGCTGAGGAGGGACCCAAGAGGGTGTCGGTGTTTGATTCAGCAGCTGTGGTGACATCATCTGGCCAAATCTAATCAGCTCATGTCTCGGAGCCCTGACTCTGAGACCATGACTATATTAGTTCTTGTCCAATCCTCTGGCATCTCACACAATAATACTCCGATATTTTCCAAAAATGATTGTAATTGGTTCTAAGATCATGTGTGCCTACTCTTTCTTTGCCATCAGATTGATTGACTAAGCTAGGGTCCATCCCATCATCAGCCTAACAGGATCCACAGTATTATAAAGGAAAAGTGCCCTGCATATTCTATGCCATGGAAGGAAGATCTCAGCTGCTCTTCAGATGTAAACAGCTTACAACCTGCTTCATGCCAGCAGGAGATATAAACAAAGAAAGGAGGTTATCAGAAAAGGAAGAGGTGGTGTCAGAAAGAAAAAGAATACCATATAAGTCGCACCTTTCTTCCCCAAAAAAGAGAGTGAAAATCTGGGTGCGTCTTATACTCCAAATGTAGCCCCACCCAGATTCTCAAAGGGAGGTTTCAGAGGCTGAAAAAAGCATCAGAAAAGAAGCTTCAGAAAAGAAGCCCCCAAACAGAGCTTCAGAGGCTTTTTGTCTGAAGCTCTGTTTCGGAGACTTTCAGAGGCAGAAAAAAAAAGCAAAAAAAAAAACCCAAAAAACAAACAAACAAGGCACAGAGTTTATTTATTTATTTATTTATTATTTAAATTTGTATACCGCCCTTCTCCCGAAGGACTCAGGGCGGTTCACAGCCAAGTAAAAAATGAATACATTGTAGATACAATTAAAATACTAATAAAAAACTTATTTGAATTGGCCACAATTAAAATTTAAAGATAAAACCCATTAAAAACCCATAACTTAAGAAAACTAACCCAGTCCAGCGCAGATAAATAAGTAAGTTTTGAGCTCGCGGCGAAAGGTTCGGAGGTCCGGAAGTTGACGAAGTCCTGGGGGGAGTTCGTTCCAGAGGGCGGGAGCCCCCACAGAGAAGGCCCTTCCCCTGGGTGTCGCCAGACGACACTGTCGCGCCGACGGCACCCTGAGGAGTCCCTCTCTGTGAGAGCGCACGGGTCGGTGAGAGGTATTCGGTAGCAGCAGGCGGTCCCGTAAGTAACCCGGCCCTATGCCATGGGCGCTTTAAAGGCGTTCACCAACACCTTGAAGCGCACCGGAAGGCCACAGGTAGCCAGTGCAGCCTGCGCAGGATAGGTGTCACTGGGAGCCACGAGGGCTCCCTCTATCACCAGCGCAGCTGCATTCTGGACCAACTGCAGCCTCGGATGCCCTTCAAGGAGCCCCATGTAGAGAGCATTGCAGTAGTCAGGCGAGGCGTCACAAGGCGTGGTGACTGTGCACAAGGCATCCCGGTCTAGAAAGGCGCAACTGGCGCACCAGGCGAACCTGGTGGAAAGCTCTCCTGGAGACGGCCGTCAAATGATCTTCAAAAGACAGCCGTGCATCCAGGAGAACACCCAAATTGCGCACCCTCTCCATCGGGGCCAATGACTCGCTCCCGACAGTCAGCCGCGGACTCAGCTGACTGTGCGGGATGCCGGCATCCACAGCCACTCCGTCTTGGAGGGATTGAGCTTGAGCCTGTTTCTCCCCATCCAGACCCGTACGGCTTCCAAACACCGGGACAGCACTTCGATAGCTTCATTGGGGTGGCCCGGTGTGGAAAAGTACAGCTGGGTGTCATCAGCGTACAGCTGGTACCTCACACCGAAGCCACTGATGATCTCACCCAGCGGCTTCATATAGATGTTGAACAGAAGGGGCGAGAGAATCGACCCCTGCGGCACCCCACAAGTGAGGCGCCGGGGGGTCGACCTCTGCCCCCCCGTCAACACCGTCTGCGACCGGTCGGAGAGATAGGAGGAGAACCACCGATAAACGGTGCCTCCCACTCCCAATCCTCCAACCGGCGCAGCAGGATACCATGGTCGATGGTATCAAAAGCCGCTGAGAGGTCTAATAGGACCAGGGCAGAGGAATAACCCCTATCCCTGGCCCTCCAGAGATCATCCACCAACGCGACCAAAGCCGTCTCAGTGCTGTAACCGGGTCGGAAGCCGGACTGGAGCAGGTCCAGATAGACAGTTTCCTCCAGGTGCAGGAAACTGAAATGCCACCATACTCTCTACAACCTTCGCCGCGAGCGGGTTGGAGACCGACGATAATTACCTAAAACAGCGGGTCCAGGGAAGGCTTCTTGAGGAGGGGCCTCACCACCGCCTCTTTCAAGGCGGCCGGAAAGACTCCCTCCAACAAGGAAGCACTCGTAATCCCCTGGAGCCAGCCTCGTGTCACCTCCTGAGTGGCCAGCACCAGCCAGGAGGGGCACGGGTCCAGTAAACACGTGGTGGCATTCAATCTACCCAGCAACCTGTCCATGTCCTCGGGAGTCACAGGGTCAAACTCATCCCAAACAACATCACCAAGACCGCCCTCAGATACCCCGTCTGGATCGCCACAATTTTGGTCCAGGCCGTCCCTAAGCTGAACGATTTTATCGTATAGATAACCGTTAAACTCCTCAGCACGTCCCCGCAACGGGTCATCCCGCTCCCCCTGGTGAAGGAGGGAGCGGGTCACCCGAAACAGGGCAGCTGGGCGGTTATCTGCCGACGCAATGAGGGAGGAGGCGTAGGAACGCCTCGCTTCCCTCAGTGCCACTAGGTAGGTCCTAGTATAGGATCTAACTAGTGTCCGATCAGCCTCTGAGCGGCTGGACCTCCAGGAACTCTCTAGGCGTCTTCTCCGGCGTTTCATCCCCCTCAGCTCCTCGGAGAACCAAGGGCGGTTGGGATCTGCGCCGGGTCAGAGGCCGCAAAGGCACGACACGGTCTAAAGCCCCAGCCGCAGCCTGTTCCCAGGCTGCAGCTAGTTCCTCTGCCGTGCCGTGAGCCAGACCCTCAGGTAGTGGCCCAAGCTCCGTCCGAAACCTCTCTGGGTCCATCAGGCGCCTGGGACGGTACCATCGTAATGGTTCCGTCTCCCTGCGGTGTTGGGTAGCGGTCAGAAAGTCCAGGCGAAGGAGAGAGTGATCTGACCATGACAAAGGTTCAATGACTATTTCCTTTAAGTCCAGATCTCTCAACCACTGACCAGAGACAAAAATCAGGTCCAGTGTGCCTCCCCCGATGTGAGTGGGGCCATCCACTACTTGAGTCAGGTCCAAGGCCGTCATGGAGGCCAAGAACTCCCGAGCTACCGTCGATGACGAGCCGGCAGATGGCAAGTTAAAGTCCCCCATGACTAACAGTCTGGGGGTCTCCACTGCCCAGGTACGCGACCAGCAAGCCCATCTGACATCTATGACCCCACCTCACAAAGAGGGATTCACACCCGGCGATCTGAGGTACAGTGGTCTCCCTCGGCTCTAGACTCTCTTTAATAGCAACCGCCACCCCTCCACCCCTACCCTGGGCCCTCGGCTGATGAAATGCACGGAAACCCGGTGGGCACATCTCGACCAGGGGCACACCCCCTTCAGTGCCCAACCAGGTCTCCGTAACGCCTATAATATCCGCGGCACCCCCCTGAATCATCATGTATTAGGGGGGCCTTATTAGCCACGGACCGTGCGTTGCATAACATCAGACGTAGGCCCAGGTTCTGAGGGTCTTGACCATCCGGGGAACGGGAGAAGTCAGGGGGATCGGGGCATGCGATCGCCTGCAAACATCGAACGCGTGACCCCCTATATCGATACGATCCCCCCCTTCCGCCATATCTGCCCCTCCCACCTACCGTGCAAATAGACTCACCCTCACACAAAGGAACACACTCCCCCCCCATAACCTCCGAACCCATTTGATAGTCGCCACGAGCATGCGCTGGAACTGGTTTCCCTCCCGACGGGCTACCCTCCTCTCCCACCCTAACCCTCCACCCCACCCACTCCCCCCCCTCCAACCCAAACCCGTCAGTTCCCACCCTCCCCTTAAGATTCCCATTAAAATTCCCTTTAAAAACCCTATTAAAATAATTAATTAAAAATCCCCTGAGTCTCCTATTCCCAACCAACGAACCTGCTGTTAAAATTCACCTCTGGGAACAGCTGATTGGTGGTATTCCGGGAGGCCAATCCACCTGCCAATCAGCTTTTTTCTTATTTTCCTCCCCAAAAACTAAGGTGCATCTTATACTCCGAAAAATATGGTAGATGTCCCATCTAGTTTCCTCAAGTATCATTCACTGTTTGGGCTCAGTTCAAACATCACAGCACCCCAACACACTAAGACAAGTTCCCTATCCTTTCCATATGTGTCCTTTATGTCCTTGTGGAAATGTGACTCTAGTAATGAGATTATCTTGTTTACTTAAAGGCACCCACACCAACACTTAACTATGAATCCCCTGGAGTTCATGGTGCAGTCAACAATAGAACTCTTACTTTTCTTCCATTGTATATCTCCCACGATATTTTCCCAGGTAGAATAGAAGCCTACAAATAAAAACAGAGACAGCAATGTTAGTAGATAACAATGTGGGAAGAGGGATCAAGAGACGGCCTAGCTTAGAGTTGCTGCACAGCCACAAGAGGCATAAACTTGATCTTCCCCATGAAGTTATATCTGGTCATTCCCAGGAGAAGGCAAGCAGTCTGGTGAGATTCTTGTAACACAGTGATAGACAATAAAGTTACCGACTTTAGCTACTCAAGGGTGGCTCCGGTTTCTTGTGCCTGACAACAGTGAACTTAAAATGACATCATTTATTTATTTGATCATTTTGACCAGGTGTGTCAAACTCAAGGCCCGTGGGCTGGAATTGGCCTGTTGGGTGCTTAGATCTGGTCCACGGGGCCACCCTGGAAACAGTGCAGGACCAGCCCGCAGTGCCTCTTCCAGCAAAAATGGAGCTCAGGAGGGCCGAGCACAGGCTCCCCCCAACATGAGAGAAATTGACCTGGCCATGCCCCCTGCCACAGCCCCAAGCCAGGGGTGAAATGCTCCCGGTTCGGACTGGATTGCCTGATCTGGTAGCGATGGCGGCGGGTGGTTCGGAGAACCGGTAGCAAAAATCCCTGTTCCCCCCCCCCATGCCCAGCTGAGCTACGCGATCATCAGAGGTTTTTTGTTTACTTTTAAAAGCATTTTTTCTTCGGCGGAAAAAATGCTTTTAAAAGTTTTTAAAAAAGCCTCTGATGATCGTGCGGCTCAGCTGGGATCGTCAGAACCTTTTAAAAGCCTTTTTTCTACAACTTCTTAGGCTGAAGAGGTTGTAGAAAAAAATGCTTTTAAAAGGCTCCTCTGGTGATCCCAGCTGAGTTGTTTGATCATCAGAGGCTTTTAAAAAGCATTTTTTCTACAACCTCTCCGAAGAGGTTGTAGAAAAATGCTTTTAAAAGTAAAAAAAAAAAGTTGGCCACGCCCACCCAGTCACATTACCACCCCCACCCCACCAAGCCACGCCCACAGAACTGGTAGTAACAAATTTTACATTTCACCCCTGCCCCCTGCCCCACATGGTCAAACACAACCCTGATGCGGCTGTCAATGAGATCGAGTTTGACACCCTTGATTTAGGCAGCAGAGAGGTCAAGGATGAGATGAGAAAAGCAAGAGACATCCAATGTTCATCAATTAAAGAGAACAATAGTGATATCGCTAAAGTTATGCAATAACTTATTAAATTACTGTGCTTAGACCTATCACCAGTATGTGAATAATATTAAATTGAAAGCCTTATTTACGGGTTACTTAAATTTAACAATACTAAGTCACTACTTCTAACTTTTAATGCTAGTGATGACCGAAAACACGGTCAAGAGGAATTAAAATGACGGAGCGTAAATAAATTCAACAGGCGTTTTAAAAATCAGTTTTAAAAAGTTTTAAGGGGGAAGAGGCTCAGTGGCCTTACCAAATCTTTTACATGTGTAATAACAGTCCAGCAGATTTACAAAGTTATTTTTATTGCCACCACAACCTCCATAGACGAAGCTCTTACACATATTGCTCTCGTAATCGTAGTAAAAATTCTCAAAGTCTTCATTACATTTTCCCTTTTTGGGTGGTAGTTTGCATTTTCGAGGCATAAATACTGGGAGGAAAGAAAGGGGGAAATAATCAGTGATCATGTCTTATGAAAAATGAAGATCTCAATTTTAAGTTACATCTGAGGTGCTTTAAGCTTACTTTTGAAAGAAAGAAATAATAATAATTTAAAACAATGTTTCTGGATTTCCTGCAAAACGGCAGATCTTCACTGACTTTATGAATAACTAGCTTTATAATAATAATAACAACAACAACAGAGCTGGAAGGGACCTTGGAGGCCTTCTAGTCCAACCCCCTGCCCAGGCAGGAAATCCTACACCATCTCAGACAGATGGTTATCCAACATCCAACAACAGAACTCAGAACTAGCTGAGTTCTAGTACAACACGGTTCACTGATTCCTGAATAAAACCATGGGAAGAATGGGGCAGTTCCTTAGCTCTAAACTCATTAAATGCCTAGATTCACACAACATATGAAACCACAGAAACTAATCCGTAGAGATTATAGATGTGTGACTCACCTGTTGAGTGTGTTTTGCTTGTTGTGATCTGGTTAAGTGGTTAAGTTCACTAGACCATATTCATGAACTATGTTATCTGCATTCACACAACACGCAGTCCCATCAATTAACCACCCAGGTTGGGTTTTTGTTCAGGACATTAGGCCGCACTGTGTTAAACCAGATTGTGGCTGAGTGCAGCTAACTGCACAAGTGAAACACGACAAAGCCCCTTTGAAGTTTTCTGCAGCACCTTTGCTCAGCAGAATGACTAGTTATGGTTTAGACTAGGGGTCTCCAACATTGGCAACTTTAAGACTTGTGGACTTCAACTCCCAGAATTCCTCAACCAGCTTTGAGTGAAGTCTTGTTGTTCCAGGGCCAAAAATGGTATTTGAAGGGGGTCCATGGGGCAAAAAAGTTGAGAACCACTGATTTAGACTCTTCCCAATCCATTTATTTATAAAACTTGCCTTTGTTTCACATGAAGTGGCAATCCACCCATTATGACTTATTCAACAAATCCAGAATAATGGAATTGTGAGAACAGCGTGAAAAAAATAATACAGTTCTGGAATCCATCAAAGCAAGAAATGAATGAAAGAAATCATACAAGAATTGTGCAAGATTAGCTGAACCCAAAGCCCTTTGCAAAATTTACAGTCTCTAAAATTATAAAAGTTACAGCCTGGATGCATTTCAGGAAATGGCTGAAAGGAAGCACTTTGCCTATAAATCGTACCTTTCCGCATAGATCCAGGTATGTTAAGTTCCAGGAGAATGATAAGGCAGATGATGGTGCTCCAATTCTGCATGGCAAGTGCCCCACAAGAGTGCTTGCTTTCAAGTCTCTCCTTATATATTGCATCTGAGAAAGGAACCGATTAATTTTCAATACTCAGGGATGCTTTGAACCTGTTCTATTTTTGTTAATGGTATTCTGTATTTAAACTGCTCTCCAGTTAAGGTTTGGTTGCATTTTAGTTCAGGACACCATGAAACCATTAAGTCAACCAGGTGGCCTTCTTACTACCAGGTTTCCAGCCCACAACTGTTGAACAGAACATCCTGTTCTTTCAAAAGATGATGCTACGCCTCAGTAAAATCATACCCACACTCCCTATGACATTCACATCATAGTGTTTCTCAATTTCCTCTATGTTGTATATGCAAAAACAATTCTGTGTATCTTTGTCTTCTAGAATAGAATGGAATGGAATGGAATGGGATAGGATAGAATAGAATAGAATAGAATAGAATAGAATAGAATAGAATAGAATAGAATAGAATAGAATAGAATAGAATAGAATAGAATAGCTGGAAAGTTTATAAATCACAGCCAATCCACATTCACTAGTCCTCCACTAGGATGGAGTCTGTGTCATTTCTAAGACTATTCTACTTCTTAACTGCTCTTCCGGTCTGAAAATGTTCTTCATATTTATCTTACTTTTCTATTTTTCAAATCTGGTGTCAGGTTCCACATGTCTAAATGATGATCCCTTGACTGTGGGAATGCTGCAACAGTCGTAAGAGCAAGGACAAGTCATAAGACACTGTTTTCAGTGTTGTAACTTCAAATGGTCATTACATGAATGGTGATAAGTCAAACAGGTCAACAGAGTTGGAATGGACCTTATAAGTCATCTAGTCCAGGGGTCTCCAAAGCAAAGCTGGCTGAGGAACTCTGGGAGTTGAAGTCCACAAGTCTTAAAGGGACCAAGGTTGGAGACCCCTGATCTAGTCCCCACCCAAGCAGGAGACTCTACACGATTTCTGACAAATGGGAATCCAATCTTTTCTTGGAAGTCTCAAGTGATGAAGCTCCCACAACTTTCGAAGGCAACTTCTGTTCCATTGGTTGATTGTTCTCACTGTCAGAAAGTTCCTCCTCATTTCTAGGTTGAATCTCTCCTTGGTCAGTTTCCATCCATTATTCCTTGTCTGGCCTTCAGGTGCCTTGGAAAATAGCTTGACCCCTTCCTCTCTGTGGCAGCCCCTCAAATATTAGAACACTGCTATCGTGTCTCCCCTGGTTCTTCTCTTCACTAGACCAGCCATGCCCTGTAACCATTCTTCATATGTTTTAGTCTCCAGTCCCTTAATCATCCTGGTTGCTCTCCTCTGCACTTTTTCTAGAGTCTCAACATCTTTTTTATAGTGTGGTGCAGGGGTGAAATCTAAAAATTTTCCCTACCGGTTCTGTGGGCGTGGCTTAATTGGTGGGTGTGGCTTGGTGGTCAGATGGCTGGGTGGGCGTGGCCAATAACATTAAATAATAAAAATAATAAACAAAGTATAAAAAACAATAAAAGGTACCAAAAACCAACTTTCACACTTTACACACATACAACACAACACAACACAACTGACTCACACACAATTTAAAAGCAGCTGCACTTCACACTTCACACAGCCACAAAAAGCTCAAAAACCAACTTTCACACTTTACATACACACAACACAACTGACACACACATACACACAAAATACTACATACAGCTTTCTGAGATTTTGTGTGTTTGTGTAGTTAGAGTGAAACACTACAGAAACACACCAAATCTCAGAAAGCTGCACAAATATATTATTTTATTTTATTTTATTTTATTTTATTTTATTTTATTATTTTATTTTATTGTGGACTTCAATTCCCAGAGTTCCACAGCCAGAAAAGCCAGAGAGCATTAATCACTCAGTGATGAAATAGATTAGCTAAGTTTAGATTAATTCTGTCTGGTGCTGAAAGCGAAACTGGGGCTTTCCGGCTGGGAAAAAAGCCATGAGGTCATCAGTAATCAGGTAAGTGCCTTAGAATCTCTTAAAAGGTTTTCTACATGTTTTCTACAGAAAACATGTTTTTAAATTCTGCTGATGAGGAACTCAGGTGAGATCCCAGAGTAGCCTTTAATTTTTTTTAAAGTTTAAAGGCTCTGCAGATCTCAGCTGAGCGGGATCCTCAAGGCTTTTTTTTACTTTTGAAGGCAATTTCTGTTCCTATGGTTGATTGTTCTTACTGTCAGAAAGTTCCTCCTCATTTCTAGGATGAATCTCTCCTTGATCAGTTTCCATCCATTATGCCTTGTCTGGCCTCCAGGTGCCTTGGAAAACAGGTTGAACCCCTTCCTCTCTGTGGCAGCCCTTCAAATATTAGAAGACTGCTATCATGTCTCCCCTGGTCCTTCTCTTCACTAGCCTAGCCATGCCCTGTAACCATTCTTCATATGTTTTAGTCTCCAGTCCCTTAATCATCCTGGTTGCTCTCCTCTGCACTTTTTCTAGAGTCTCAACATCTTTTTTATAGTGTGGTGCAGGGGTGAAATCTAAAAATTTTCCCTACCGGTTCTGTGGGCGTGGCTTAATTGGTGGGTGTGGCTTGGTGGTCAGATGGCTGGGTGGGCGTGGCCAATAACATTAAATAATAAAAATAATAAACAAAGTATAAAAAACAATAAAAGGTACCAAAAACCAACTTTCACACTTTACACACACACAACACAACACAACACAACTGACTCACACACAATGTAAAAGCAGCTGTACTTCACACTTCACATAGCCACAAAAAGCTCAAAAACCAACTTTCACACTTTACACACACACACACCACAACTCACACACACACACAAAAATACTACATACAGCCTTCTGAGATTTTGTGTGTTTGTGTAGTTAGAGTGAAACACTACAAAAACACACCAAATCTCAGAAAGCTGCACAAATATATTATTTTATTTTATTTTATTTTATTTTATTTTATTTTATTATTTTATTTTATTGTGGACTTCAATTCCCAGAGTTCCACAGCCAGAAAAGCCAGAGAGCATTAATCACTCAGTGATGAAATAGATTAGCTAAGTTTAGATTAATTCTGTCTGGTGCTGAAAGCGAAACTGGGGCTTTCCGGCTGGGAAAAAAGCCATGAGGTCATCAGTAATCAGGTAAGTGCCTTAGAATCTCTTAAAAGGTTTTCTACATGTTTTCTACAGAAAACATGTTTTTTAAGGTTCTGCTGATGAGGAACTCAGGTGAGATCCCCAGAGTAGCCTTTAATTTTTTTTTTTAAAGTTTAAAGGCTCTGCAGATCTCAGCTGAGCGGCGGGATCCTCAAAGGCTTTTTTTTTTACTTTTGAAGGCATGTTTCGGCTGAAGCAAAACCTTCTTTTAAAAGTAAAAAAAAACCTCTGCTGATGATGGGGCTCAGCAGAGGCAGGGGGCGGGGCCAGGGATTTTTGCTACCGGTCCTCTGAACCAGCAGCTGCCATCGCTACCGGATTGCGCGAGCCGGTCTGATCCGGGAGCATTTCACCCCTGGTGTGGTGACTAAAACTGGATGCAGTACTCTAGTTGTGGTCTTACTAGGGCATTATAGAGTGGTATTAGTACCTCACTTGATCTTGATTGTATCCCTCTTTTAATGCAATTTAGGATTGCATTGGCTTTTTTTGACTGTCGCTGCTGGCTCATATTTAGCTGGTTGTCCACTAAGACTCCAAGATCCCTCTCATAGTCACTGTGTATTAAGTCTGGTTTCACCCAGTTTATATGTGTGCTTTTGGGTTTTCTTACCTAAGTGTAAGACTTTACTTTTCTCTACATTGAATTTCATTTTGTTAGATAGGGCCCAGTGTTCCAGTCTGTCAAGATCCATCTGGGTCTTGAGCCTATCTTCTAAGGTGTTAGCTATTCCTGCCAGCTTAGTATCATCTGCAAATTTGGTGAGTTCCCCTTCTATTCCCTCATCTAAGTCATTTATGAAAATATTGAAGGGTACTGGGCCTGGGACGGAACCTTCTGGCACTCCACTGCTTACTTCTCTCCATGTAGACTTAGACCCATGAAGGACTACTCGTTGAGTACAATTTGTCAGCCAGTTGTGAATCCATCTGGTGGTGAAGCTATTTATCCCACTTTTTTCTAGCTTACGAAGAAGTAGGTTGTGGTCTACTTTGTCGAATGCCTTGCTGAGGTCTAAGTATATTACGTCCACAACAGTGGTGGGATTCAGCCGGTTCGCACCTATTCGGGAGAACCGGTTGTTAACTTTCTAAGCAGTTCAGAGAGCCGGTTGTTGGAAGAAATCTTATTTTGTTTTTTTTTTCTACTTTCCAGAGCTAATCCTGTAAAGAAGGCAGAAAGGAAACATTCTGGTGTTTCTAGCCTAATCTTTATTGCCCTGCTTACAGAAACTGCCTCTCTGCTTAACCCTTGTTACATTGTAATAGCTAAGGCGAAGCACCCATCGACATGAGTGATGTTGCTTTGGCCACACCCACAGAGTCACGTGACCACTGAGCCACGCCTACCCAGCTGGTCATTAGAGCAGAGAACTGGTTGTTAAATTATTTGAATCCCACCACTGGTCCATAGTATTTTGCTGGTCTACTAATTTAGGCACTATGTTGAAGAATGAAATAAGATTGGTTTGACATGATCTGTTTTTAACAAATCTGTGCTGGCTGCTAAACTTAAAGGTTTCTCCTGTCCAGTCATGTCCCATTCTAGGGGGTGGTGTCACCTGTACTAAAAAAAAAACAACCAATAAACTTACCCTATGAGAAAATGTTCATGATAGAAGCTCATAGTTTCTTGATAATGGTTGCATTACTTCTAATTAGGCACAAACATGCTGCTTGACAAACTTTTCTGGTTTTTTGCCCAGTATAAATATTAAACTAAGTGATCTGTAGATTATGCCCTCATTTCCTTTTTGAACATTGGGACATCGTGTTCCTCTATCAATGTCTGCATCTCATCATTTCTCTAAGAGATCTCTGAAATTACAGGGTGCCTCTGCAACTGCTCTATTTTAGCAAAAAGTACCTTTTCTGCTTACATTAAAAAAAACACAACTCTCTTTCGGTTATGGACGCAGTGAAACAATAAAATCGATCAGTTTAACCTTGGTGTCGCCGAGTGTACAGCCCTTCAACCACAAACTGAGCGATATGTCCATTTGAAAATCAACCTTAAATTTACCAAAATAATTTGGAAATGTAGCCTCACAGACAGAGATAGATAGCACGGAATGAAGTTGCTTTTATTCAAAAGGTTATGAGTTCTCCCACAAAACAGATCGGAGAGTCTGTGCTTTGAAGAGTTCAGGAATTCCACCTTTCTTATCATGGTAGGTGTCCTAAAATGATACAGGCAATGTTGTGGAAAAAAGAGAGAAGGGAAGGGAAAGGAAGAGAAGGGAAGGGAAGGGAAGAGAAGAGAAGAGAAGGGAGAGAGAGAGAGAGAGATATGTTATGAATCCACCAAAAGTAATATATCCATTATTACTATACTTACTGTATCTACATCATAGGCCAGTTTGGATGCAGTAATACAACCACAGGACAGGTTTAGATATCATACGCAGCCAGACAATATTTCGGAAGCTCAAAGCTCCAGCTTCTAAAGGCTTCGGGAAACCATGTGATGATGCTATCAGATATACAGACATTTTTACTCCTTTCTTTTATCAAGGAGTGGTAGATTTTAAAGCACACAACAGATAACCGCTTTGGCCTCAATACCATGACCACTTGATTCTTCTTCTTTTTCTGTGTGTGTTTTTTAATCTTTGTAAGTAGGGCCTCTCTCAAATATCTAGGTATCCCTGATAACAGACAATTACTCCTTACCCCATGGTTCAATCTATCTTCAGTACTAGCATGGAAGCATCTTCTCTAGGCTGCCCTTGAAAGCTGCAAGATAGCTTGGAGAAGCTAGGATGGCCGTACCTCTCTTCCCCTCTCTGCCTGGACCACCTGGGCAATCTACTGCCATAACTGACCTTCTGCCTAGTATTTTATTTTTATTTATTTTATTTATTTATTTTGTTACACAGTATATATAAGCATAAGCATGAAGTTACGAGATATATATATATGTATATATGTATAGGTCTTTGGTTATTTGGGTTTTCTCCCGCATAAAATTGGAAGTGTCTTGGCGACGTTTCGACAAAGTCTCATTCGTCATCCACAGGCTGGTGCTATCAGCTTCGTGCTTCTAAGAGCAATGTGTGATCGCAGCTGTTTCTTCCTTTTTAACTGCTAGTGGGGGTTTGAACTGATTGGTTGGGAGCTTGGCCATGTTCTGATTGGGTGGAGGGGTGTTCTGATTGGTTGGGGGTTTGGCTGTGCTCTGATTGGTTGGGGGGGTGTTCTGTTTGGGGGGGGCTTGGTTGTGCTCAGGTTAGTCTGAGTAGCAGGGGGATTTGAGTTGGTGAACTGCATAGCTGTTGTTTGGCTTCGCGTTCGTGGTCATGCTACATCTTCATGGTGGGTGTCAGTCTGCTGCATGTATGGATTGGGGGGGTTTGAAATGGCTAATGATGCAGCTGCGGTTTGGCTTCTGCTCTGTGGTCGTGCTTCATCATCGGTGTGGGTTTGAGTCTGCTTTCCACATGGATGTGTGGTGGTGACATGCTGTGTGGCACTCGTGAGTGTGGGTCTTGTGTCATTCTTCATGTTAGGGACTCGTTTGTCGATAAGGGTGGGTTTCCAAATGGCTGGTAGGCGGGAGGTATCATCTCATTTATTTATGCTATGTGGGCATTTTTCTATCTCGATGGCTTCTCTGATTATTCTGTTGTTAAAGTGTTCAGTTTTGGCAATAGTTCTGGTATTTTTAAAGTCAATTTTATGTCCTGTGTCTTTAAGGTGTTCCTCTTGGAGTTGGTTCCTCTTTTCTGACTGAGTTCTTATGTTCTTCAATGCGTGCACTTATTCTTCTGTTGGTTTGTCCAATGTAGGTGGTGCTGCAGGCGGTGCATGGGATTTCATATGTTCCTTGATTTTCTAACTCAGTTTTGTCTTTGGGGTTTCTTAGGATGATGGATATTTTTTGGTTTGTGCAGAATGCTGTCTTGATGTTACGTTTGTGGAGGATCTTGCTGATTCTGTCTGTGGTGCCTTTTATATATGGGAGGAGGACTTTGCCGTTTTCTTGTTCTCTGTCTTGGATTTTAGTGGGGGTTTCTTTATGGATTAGTTTGGTAATCTTATTTCTTTGGAATCCATTGGATGTTAGTACGTTAGTGAGAGTGTGTAGTTCAGTTTTTAGGTGTTGTTCATCTGCTAAGCGTTTTGTTCTGGAAATGAGTGTCTTGGCTACGGAGTTGATCTGTGCTGGGTGGTGGTGTGAGAGTGCATGCAGATAGCAGTTTGTGTGTGTTTTCTTCTGGTAGATGGTGTGTCCTAGGGAGCCATTGGATTTCCTGTAGACTAAGACATCCAGGAAGGGAAGTTGGTTGTTAGCTTTTGTTTCCATGGTGAATTTTATTTTGGGGTGTAGGCTGTTGAGGTGTATGAGGAAGTTGTCCAGTTTTTCTTTCCCGTGTGGCCAGATTATGAAGGTATCATCTACGTATCTGAGCCAGAGTTTGGGTTTGTGGTCAGATATATATATATCTGACTGAGATGGTGTAGGGTTTCCTGCCTGGGCAGGGGGTTGGACTAGAAGGCCTCCAAGGTCCCTTCCAACTCTGTTGTTATTATATTATATTATATTATATTATATTATATTATATTATATTATATTATATTATATTATATTATATTATATTATATTATATTATATTATATTATATTATATTAATTATATGGTATATATATATATGGTATTGTAGATCACACCTTTAACTTTTCCTAAGCATGTTTTTTTTTCAATCCCCAATCCTACCAAAGCATTTTGAACTCCATATAATGCTCTTCACTCCAGCCAATTTTAGAACATGGAAGGTCACTCATGGCCCCTAACCATGGCACAAAAGATAACTTGTCAATGGTTGATGTTGCCTTTGTCCCATGCCTGCCCCATAGCAGAGGCAAAGGCACCCTTAGCTGTCCCAGTTTAAAGGAGTTTTCTCTCTGGTCGTGGTACCCATTTTGCCGTCAACAGGAGGGAGGGAACTTCAGTGACAATGTCTTTGATAAAGTGGTCAGGCATTTGGGGCTGCAAGCTCCTTTCACACTTTGGGGCTGCGTTCATAAAATATGTATGATGAAAGAAGAATTTCTGCTTTGAGCTCATTCTTCCCCCATGGCTGAGGGACAACTTTTTCCTGGGGCCATTCAGTTTTGAGCAGGGGGAGGCTTTGATTTTTTTTTCATCTGGGCTTCAAATTGTTGTCCAATGTATTTGAAGGGTAGCCAGTCATGGAAAGGTTTACTTCAATGCCTGAATTACACCAGAGGTGTTAAACTCAAGGCCCGGGGGCTGGATCCGGCTCACAGGGTAGTTAGATCTGGCCCCTGGGGCCGCCCTGGAAATAGCGAAGGACTGGCCCAGGGTACCTCTTCCAGAAAAAACAGAGCTCGCCAGAGCTGCATGCAGCCCTCCCGAGCGCCATTTTCACTGGCAGAGGGTTGCAGGAGGCCATCCCAGCCAAAAATGGAGCTCGTGAGGGCTGTGTGTGGCCACCCCAAGCTCCATTTTCACTGGCAGAGGGTTGCCGTCGCAGCCAAAATGGAGCTCGGGAGCCCGTTTTCACTGGCAGAGCCCTCGGGCCACCACAGGTGCCCCCAACATGACTGATGGCGAGCTGGCCACACCCACCCCAACCACGCCCACCCCAGCCCCCCAAGGTCAAAGAGAACCCTGATGCGGCCATCAATGAAATGGAGTTTGACATCCCTGAATTACACTAAGACAAAAGTGAAGGTGTGATGTTGGTGGGGAAATATGTAAAATGTCTGGAACGTACCAAACACATCACACGCCTTTACACAATCAATATAGTCCAAAAAATTGTTTTCATTGCCTCCGCAGCCATGGTAAATAAACGCTGTGCACCGATGGAATTTAAAATCATAATAATATCGAATACTATGCATGTGGCACCATCCTTTTCTGGGATATAATCTGCATCTCTTGGATGTAACTAAAAGAAAAATAGGGTGAAGGACAACCGGGTCACATCTTATATATATTAATCTTTACAATCTATTCCAATCTTCCCATATTTTCCATATTCATCTCTTTTATATAATCATTTTTCACCATATCTTGTTATTTCAGCTTCTGCCATATTATTCTTTTTTTTTCAAGGATACTGAAGGATACTTGGAAGGATACTCTCTTCTCAGTACCTACCTTATTTTTTGAAGTATAAGATGCACCTTCCCCGCCCCCGCCCCCAAAAAAGAGAGTGAAAATCTAGGTGCGTCTTATACTCCAAATGTAGCCCTGCCCAGCCTCTCAAACGGAGGTTTCAGAGGCTGAAAAAAGCCTCAGAAATGAAGCTTCAGGAAAAAAGCCTCCAAACAGAGCTTCAGGAAAAAAAGCCTCTGAAAGGAAGTTTCAGAAAAAAAAGCCTCCAAACAGAGCTTCAGAAAAAAAAGCCTCTGAAAGGAAGCTTCAGAAAAAAAGCCTCCGAAACAGAGCTTCAGAAGTTTCTGAAGTTTCAGAGGCTTTTTTTCTGAAGCTCTGTTTCAGATGCTTTCAGAGGCAGAAAAAAAACGGCGTTTCAGAAGTTTCAGAAACTGAAAAAAAAAGCAAGGCACAGAGTTCACAACCAACAAACCTGTTGCTAAAATTCACCTCTGGGAACACCTGACTGGGGGTATTCCGGGAGGCCGATCCACCTGCCAATCAGCTTTTTTCTTACTTTCCTCCCCAAAAACTAAGGTGCATCTTATACTCCAAAAAATACGGTATCCTTCTATCCCCCTCCCCCATCCCCCCATCATCACAAGTGATGAAGTTTCTGGGATGAGAAGCTAAATATTTTCTTCTTCCTCCTCAAGGAAAAAAAAGAAAAAACCACAGTCCAGTTGTCTTTTGAAGAAGCGCCTTTGAGTCCCCGATACATCCTATCTTTTAGAAGTACATTCTAAAATGATTCTTGAAAGGAGAGGCAGGGAACCCTGTTCATCTATGCCTTTCCTTTCCTGCCTCCCAAGACAAGTGCCATCAAATGTCCAGCAAGAGAGACCTTCACGTATGAACCACTTCTCTAGGATCCCAGATTCAATGAAGGCATGGATTGGAAGGGAACTTACAGATCGTGTCCAATCTCCCTTTGGCATAAATTCCTTACTAAACCATCTCTGAAGGCGATTCATCCAATCTGTTCTAAATCCAGTCTAACATGAAGGGATTCTCTAGAGCAATGGTTCTCAACCTGTGGCCTATGGACCCCCAGGGGGCCGTGACGTCATCGCAGGGGGATTGTGAAGGCCCCGGGACACCGCAACCGTCATAAATATGAGTCAGTTGCCAGGCATCTGAATTCTGATCACGTGACCGTGGGGATGCTGCAACGGTCGTAAGTGTGAAAAACGATCATAAGTCACGTTTTGCGGTGCCGTCGTAACTTTGAACGGTCACTAAATGAACTGTTGTAAGTCGAGGACTATTTGTATGTTTTAGCATATTTGCCAGTTACAGGTGTTATATTAACTGGTCTGTGGCTTCGTCAGTCCCTCCCTCTTTCTGAGTACAAAGAGTATTTTATTCTTCTCCAATATTCTGCCATTCCAGCTATTTTCCAGAATTAGAGTCCAGGTTTCTTAGATCACAAAGGCCAGTTCAACATCTTTAGCATGATGAAATATTGGAGATACTTTTATTCACTTACAAGTCCCAAGGATGAACTCTAAATTATGGGCGATCCTGTGGCTAAAGCTAAGGAAGTCCATGGTGCGATGTAACTCTACAGAGCAAGACCAGCTGCTATAATTATCCGATCTTTGCTGGGCTCTGAGTAGGAAGGGAGAGGAAAGTCTTTGTTGTGGCCTGTCGGCCACCGGCCACTCCAGCAGCTGAATCAGGTGAGGAGGAGGCAGCAGCGTGGGAGTCAAGGTCAGCATCAAGGCAACCTGAGAGCTCCAAATGGGAAAAGGGAATGGAGGTGGCAGAGAGAGAGAGAGAGAGAGAGAGAGAGAGACAGAGAGAGAGAGAGACAGAGAGAGAGAGAGGCAGAGAGGCAGAGCCTGGGCCATCCATGAGCCCTCAGATGGAGAGTCAATAGCTCCCAGGTCTGGAGGTGGCTGATGAAGAAGAGGAGGAACATCTGGGTCCAGTGCCTGACATGCAGATGCACAGAAGGCAGAGGAGAGGAGAGCAGTGGAAATCTATGGGCCGATCCTTGGGATGGAAGAGCCACAGCTGTTAGCGAAGCCCTACTCTAGCTCTGGGGATAAAAGGCAGGGGGAGGAGATGAATAGATGTGGCAGACAACGATTCATCTCCCTGCCGGACAGACTTGTTAGCCTGTGGTGAGAGAGAAACTTTTGGCCCGGGCTACTGACACTCCTAATTAAAGGAATCATTGCTTCAACTACAGAGGGTTTGTCGTGTTTGGGGAACTGGGTCCTAAGGGTGAATCTCACATGGCCGTATGGTCTGCTTTTCCTGTATGCTTCCCCAAATTGCTCTTATGCCACATGCTTTGATGTGGCATAAAAGCTCAGGGGCTCAAACATCATATACACAGAAACTGTAAATTGGGTGCCAGAGAAAGAAGCTGATAGAAACACAGACACTCTTCGATTTACAACAGTTCACTTAGTGACCGTTCAAAGTTACAACAGCATTGAAAAAAGGGACATGGCCGTTTTTCACAGTTACGAACTTCGCAGCATCCCCGTGATCACATGGTCAGAATCCAGATGCTTGGCAACTGGCCCATATTTATGACCATTGCAGCATCCCAAGGTCGTGTGATCCCCTTTTGCGACCTTCTCACAAGCAAAGTCAAAGGGGAAGCTGGATTCACTTAGCAGCCGGATTACTAACTTATCAACTGCAACGATTCGCTTAACAACTGTGGCAAGAAAGGTCGTAAAATGGGGCAAAACTTACTTAACAAATGCCTCGCTTAATGACAGAAATTTGGAGCTCAATTGTGGTCGTAGGTGGAGGACTACCTGTAGATAGGACAAGAGGTCCATCCATCCATTATTTCAGTCCTACCCAATTTTAGTGTGTTTCAATCAACTTGGAAAACAAAAGTTTACCCATCCCTGCTGTTCTTATTGCTGATGGCCATAAGCCTGTCTCTTGTGATGTGATACTCTTTTGTGTACAGGCACATACACATTATTGTGGTCCGTCAGCAGCCTACGGAACTGGCAGCCGAGTCGGACAGCGATGAGGCTGAGGTGAGGCCAGGGCCATCGGGAAGTGAGGTGCGGACTCCAGAGCCTTCAGAGACTGATAGTAGTGAGGTAGAGGAACAGGAAGAGCCTGTTCCTAATGCATGCATGAGAAGAGCTGCCAGAAGGCAAGAGCAGCTCAAGCAGAGAGGACAACTCGGGAGTAGGGCCAAGAGATGATTGGCCCCTCCCATAAGGCTTAAAACAGACCAGCACCGGCATTTGGCCTTTGCCAGAAAACAATGTTGTAGCTGCGTCTTCTGCTTCGTCTTCTGCTTTGTATCTGTCTTTCCTTTTGTGGCTTCTGGATGTTTGCCAGGAAGGGTCTTTGGCACTTTGCCTAATTGGATCAAGGTTTGTGAGATAACTGAGGAATTTGTGTTGGGAGGCATTTGTTTTACTTTGAGTTGAACAACGCTGGGAATGTAGTAATTCCCAGCTGTTTGAATAAAGTTTGTTTTTCCATGGACTGAGTTTATTGCTACCTACTTGGGCCTGGGTCACAACACACACACTTTCATTGTGAGTCCCTGTAATATACTGTACAGACAACAGCATACATACGTTTCCTCCAGTTAAAAGTTCCAGCATTGTTTTCCATGGGTAATGTACGATCTAAGAATAAGAGACAATTGAGTGAACATTAGATGCAAATATCCTGCTTGGAAATAATATTACAAGGTCCTCAACTTACAACAGTTCACTTAGTAACCGTTCTAAGTTCCAACGGCATTGAAAAAAAATGAGTTATGACCATTTCTCACACTTATGACCGTTGCAGAATCCCCATCAGAGGTGGGTTTCTGGGCAGGTTCTGACCAGTTCTGGAGAACCGGTAGCGGAAATTTTGAGTAGTTCAGAGAACCCGTAGTAAAAATTCTGACTGGCCCCGCCTCCATCTCTTCTCTGCCTCCTAAGTTGATCGGGAGGAAATGGGGATTTTGCAGTAACCTTCCCCTGGATTGGGGAGGGAATGGAAATTGTACAGTATCCTTCCCCTGCCATGCCCACCAAGCCACGCCCACCAAGCCACACCCACAGAACCGGTAGTAAAAAGCTTTGAAACCCACCATTGATCCCCACGGTCACATGATCAACTTTCAGATGCTTGGCAACTGGTTCAGTGTCCCGGGGGGGGCTTGTCACATGATTGCCTTTGGCTACCTTCTGACAAGCAAATTCAATCGGGAATCCAGATTCATTTAACAACCAATTTGTTACTAACTTAACAAATGCAGTGATTCGCTTAACAACCGTGGCAAGAAGAGTCATAAAATGAAGTAAAGTCGCTTAACAAGTATTTCACTTAGCAATGTAAATTTTGGGCTCAGCTGTGGTCGTAACTCGAGGACTACCTGTACTTTATATCATTTTCAATAAAGATCAAAGACGGGCAAACATTAATCAGCCCAAATACGTTGTCTGAACTTTCATTCAGGAAAAAATTCCTCATTAGAATACCGTCGTCGAATAAAAAGGTCGCTTTTTATATCATATGGGGATTAATAAGGAGCTTAAAAGTCAAACAGCATAATTTTAATATAGCCACCAGGAAGCTCAACCATTAGACAAAAAAGAAAAACAGAAACATCCAAAAATTAAACAGAAGGGTAGTAACAATGTAGATAAAACAAAACTAGGTGATAAGGGGATACGGTGGCTCAGTGGCTAAGACGCTGAGCTTGTCGATCGAAAGGTCGGCAGTTCAGCGGTTCGAAAGCCTAGTGCCGCGTAACGGGGTGAGCTCCCGTGACTTGTCCCAGCTTCTGCCAACCTAGCAGTTCGAAAGCACGTAAAAAATGCAAGTAGAAAAATAAGGACCACCTTTGGTGGGAAGGTAACAGCGTTCCGTGTGCCTTTGGCGTTGAGTCATGCCGGCCACATGACCACGGAGACGTCTTCGGACGGTGCTGGCTCTTCGGCTTTGAAACAGAGATGAGCCCCTAGAGTCGGGAACGACTAGCACATATGTGCGAGGGGAACCTTTACCTTTAGGAGATAATGCTTAGAACATCACCTGATATACAGGTGGTTCTCAACTTACAACAGTTCACTTAGTGATCATTTAAAGTTACACTGAAAAAGTGACTTATGACAGTTATTCACGCTTACGACCGTTGCAGAATCCTCATAGTGACGTGATCAAAATTTAGACGCTTAGCATCTGGTTCATATTTATGACGGTTGCAGTGTCCCAGGGAGTCACCTGATCGCCTTTTGCGACCTTCTGACAAGTCAATGGGGGAGCCAGATTCACTTAGCAACCGTGTCACTAACTTAACAACTACAACGATTCACTTAACAACTGTGGCAAGAAAGGTCGTAAAATGGGGCAAAAGTCACTTGGCAAATGTTTCACTTAGCAACAGAAATGTTGGGCTCTATACTGGTAATAAGTTGATGACTACCTGTATAGTATTAAAACAAATGAACAAACACACCTGCCAGAGAAACCCAATAACAGTAATTACAAATTTTGCAAGAGGGACCAAAATGATGCAGCATGAAAATAAATCTCCAGGTACCTTGAAAATAAACCAATTGAGAGTTCAAACGTTTGCAAGTCTTGGCAGCTCCTTACCAAATTGTTGACACTGGTAAAGACAATCCTGTAGCGAGGCAAAGTTATTTTTATTGCCACCACAACCTCCGTAAACGAAGTTCAGGCATGCTTTTTTCTTGTGATCATAGTAAACCCTTTCCAATGTTTTTTCGCATTTTCCTTTGTTTGGTGGTAATACGCATTTATGTGGTAGTTTTCCTGGAAAGAAGAATTAAGAGTTGTAAACCTAATCTTGCGTAGGTTCTTCTCCAGAAACACTACACTACTTACCAGAGCATATAAAACATTTGCTAGACCAATTCTTGAATACACCTCGCCTGTCTGGAACCCACACCTCATTTCAGACATAAATACAATTGAGCGTGTCCAGAAATATTTTACAAGAAGAGTTCTCCACTCCTCTGAATGCAACAAAATACCTTATGCCACCAGACGTGAAATCCTGGGTTTAGAAAATTTAGAACTGCGCTGCCTTCGATCTGACCCGAGTTTAACTCATAGAATCATCTATTACAAAGTCCTTCCTGTCGAAGACTACTTCAGCTTCAATTGCAACAATACACGAGCACACAACAGATTTAAGCTTAATGTTAACCGCTCCAATCTTGATTGCAGAAAATATGACTTCAGTAACAGAGTTGTTAATACTTGGAATATACTACCTGACTCTGTGGCCTCTTCCCAAAATCCCCAAAGCTTCAACCAAAAACTGTCTACTATTGACCTCACCCCATTCCTAAGAGGTCTGTAAGGGGCGTGCGTAAGAGCACAAGCGTGCCTATCGTTCCTGTCCTATTGTTTCCTTCCGTTATATCCAATTAATATAGTCATTACATACTCATACTTACATATATGCTTATATATTGTATAGTTATTTCATGCTTATGCTTATATATACTGTGTGACAAAAATAAATAAATAAAATAAATAAATAAATAAATAAGAACAAAGCTTTGCTGGCTGAGGTATTCTGGGAGTTGAAGTCCACAAGTCTTAAAAGTTGCCAAGGTTGGAGACCCCCTGCACTAAACAACAGATTATGTACAATAACCACTGTACAGTACTAAGGTAGGACTGAATAAGTGGTCTGCTTAAAGATGTTTAGTTTGAAACTGACTTGCTTAAACATGTGAGACAGGTTCCCACCAGCCATCCCTTGGCTTCCCAAGTACATCCTCAGTGCCCCAAAATGAATAATAAATAAAACTTAAAATAAAATCGCTGTGCAATGTTAGCTCAGTTCTCATTCCTCTGCAACCCTTCCTTTTTGCAGCTGTTGCCTAACATCCAAGATACAGAAGGAGTTGCGCAGAGGATTACAAACTGCCCAGGAGGAAGAATGTTACCTGTTAAGTCTTACCTTTCTCCTTGCAGCCAGATGTGACAAATTGTAGGACTAGCAGAAGGCAAATGGGGCCCCAGGCCTGCATGGCAATTTGCCTCTAGAAAATATTTATTTCTAAGTAAACCCAGTTTTGTCAGTACTTAAGAGAAAACCAATCACTTGGAGAGAGTCGGTTAGGTTTTGATAGATTTTTTTCTGCGCCTGCTCTGTTTTAACTGAAGTTCTCTTCCTGTATTTAAATAAAATATGATTGCTTTTCAGGCAGGGACACAGGGAGACCATAAAGTTAACCTTGGCTGGGCAGGCATTCACCCCTTGAGCATATATTATTCACGGATGGATTTGATTTATATGCCATCCATCTGATCCTACAAAACGATTAGGGCAGGGGTGGGTTCTACTTACCTTTACTACTGGTTTGCAATGGGAGCATGCACGCTTCTGCGCATGCGCAAATCTCCTACGGTGAGGTCGGGGCGGGTGGGCAGAGACTCCCACTGGTTTTACTACCAGTTCTATAAAACCGAACTGAATGGGGAGTAACCCACCATTGAATTAGAGGCTTCCTTGGTTAGAGGCAGGCGGAATTTTGGGATCCCTTGGGAGTTGTGAAAAACAATAGAGAGATGCCCTCACAAGATGTGGGGACGTGGTGGCTCAGTGGCTAAGATACTGAGCTTGTCGATTGAAAGATCGGCAGTTCAGCAGTTTGAATCCCTAGTGCCGTGTAACGGGATGAGCTCCCGTTACTTGTCCCAGCTTCTGCCAATCTAGCAGTTCGAATACACATAAAAAATGCAAGTAGAAAAATAGGGATCACTTTTGGTGGGAAGGTAACAGCGTTCCGTGCACTTTGGCGTTTAGTCATGCCGGCCACATGACCACGGAGACGTCTTTGGACAGCGCTGGCTCTTTGGCTTTGAAACGAAGATGAGTCCCGCCCCCTAGAGTCGGGAACGACTAGCACATATGTGCCAGGGGAACCTATACCTTTTATTACAAAATAGCCATGGAAGGGCCTGAAATGTCGTACCTTGATGAACGTATCTTTTCTTTTATGTACACTGAGAGCATTTGCACCAAGACAAATTCCTTGTGTGTCCAATCACACTTGGCCAATAAAAAATTCTATTCTATTCTATTCTATCACAATCTGCTCAGTTTTGTGTGGTCTTTTTTTTGCAGATCCAACGGAATCAAGACATTGGTTTTTCTGTTCTTACTGATTTTACCTTTATTTGAATGCCAGTGAGACCTCTCTGGAATACACAGATATTCTTGGACATGAACTGCTCATCACTTTTTAAAAAATGCAAATAACCTTAAAAATAAGAATGAGAAAGGGAGATTCCTTATGAATGCTGTTTTCATACAGTTCATTTCTGGAAAGTAAACAAAAGTGTTTTACCTGGATATAAAATCAGAACAGGTTTGGCAGCACTAACTCTGATTAACATATTTTATTAAAAGGCACAATGTTTTCTGAGCTTGCAGGATCATAAGCCCTGACTAACATTAGCCCAGCCCCAAAACCTGAATCAATATTTGCTAAGGATGGGTGCAATCCCCAAACAACGGGAGCATCACTTGAACACCCTTAGCACCAGGGGTGAAATGCTCCCGGTTGAGACCAGATCGCATGATCCGATAGCGATGATGGCGGGTGAGTCGGAGAACCGGTAGGAAAAATCCCTGCCCACCCACAGCTGAGCTGCACGATCATCAGAGGGTTTTTTTTTTTAACTTTCAAAATCATTTTTTTTTCGGTTGAAAAAATGCTTTTAAAAGTAAAAAAAAAGCCCCTGATGATTGTGCGGCTCAGCTGGGATCGTCAGAGGCTTTTAAAAGCATTTTTTCCACAACCTGTTTGGCCGAAGAGATTGTAAAGAAATGCTTTTAAAAGCCTCTGACGATCCCAGCTGAGTTGCCTGATCATCAGAGGCTTTTAAAAGCATTTTTTGCAGCCTCTTCGGCCAAAGAGGTTGTAGAAAATTGCTTTTAAAAGTAAAAAAAAAAAATTGGCCCCGCCCACCCAGTCACATTACCCCCACCACCAAGTCACACCCACAGAACTGGTAGTAACAAATTTTACATTTCATCACTGCTTAGCACTGACAAATTCACCATCAGTCAATTGCAAAAGGCAGCTTTAGTTGGAATAACTTACATCCTGCGATGATATCTGAAACACTATCGAACATCCATACCTGTCCATTCCAAGCTCCTTTGGGAAGGAGTTGATAGGTGGACAAAAATGTCAAATTCAGCCTAGACATCTGCCTCACTGTGCAATGAAATAATTCCCACATCAAAATCTAAGCCAGTGTACTCGAGTTTATGTATGCAGACTTATTCTAAACATGAGATTCCTTGGTGACTTTACACCTTGACCTCTTTCAACTATTTTTAAGATTACCAGTAAGGGCTCTAAAGTTACTCTAAGATCAATGGCCACAACTAACTTCTACAACTAATTTTCTATTTTAAGCATTTATAATGTTTAAGCTAGGAGCCGTGGTGGCCCAGTGGTCAGAATGTTGTATTGCAAGCTAACTCTTCCTACAGCCTGAAGTTCAATCTTGACCGGCTCAAGGTTTACTTGGCCTTTCATCCTTCCGAGGTTGGTAAAATGAGGACCTAGATTGTTGGGAGCAATATGTGAAAGTATTGTAAAGCATTAGGGAACAGTATATAGTAGCTATTGCTAATGCTAATGCTAGCAGTAACTCAACAGAGAATTATAAAGATTAAAATCTAATTGAAGCCAGAACTTTTCTTTTAGGACTGATCTGTTATGTTTGGGTATTGACGAGGCAGGAGACCAGGTTAGTGACAACAGCTCTTTAATATAGTGTGACCCAGCAAAACTCTGGAGAAAAACCTCTCCTTATATACACTTCAGCCAGAGGCTGTATCCAATCAGAAGCGAGATACTTCCCGCCTAAAACTCCCGCCAAAACTTACAGTAATACATTACACTCCTCCCCTCCCAGAAGGCACTTTGCCAATATTTGCATATTACTTCTCTACGTAGTCCCGCAGGTACGTGGGGCGTCTCCTGACTCTCCCGGACCTGCGCAGTTCACTTTCTGGAGTTGAGTCGAGCTTGCCGGAGGGGCTTTTCGTTCCTCTGAGCTCCTCCTCCCGGCCATCCGGCCCTGGATTATTCGCCGGCTCGGACCTGCTGTCCTCTAGAGGGACCGGAGGGTGTCGCTGGACCTCGCCTGACTCAGATAAGTCTCTGTTTGGTTCTCGCTTCCTGTTTGTTCTCGGCTCCAGTCAGCTGTGGGGTTAATTAAATCATAGTCAGGGCTGGTCTCGCCTAATTCTGCCTTATCGCTCAATCTGTTTCTTAATTGATCTATGTGGCGCCTCCAAACTCTGCCATCGTCTATTTCCACTAGATAAGATTTGGGGCCCGTTTGTCTATGACTATCCCCTCTTCCAGCTTGGGCCGTCGCTGTAATTATGTGCCCACACTGAGTCTCCTATGTTTAATTCCGGATTCTATCTGGTTTTGTTTTGAACCCGTCCTGCACGTAGTTCGGTGTAGCCGGTCTAGCGGGCACCGTAGCTTCCGCCCCATTAATAGCTCGGCTGGGCTGCGGCGGTGGCCACAGGGGTCCTGTGTTGGACGGTTAGGAATCGTCGATCTGTGCCTGCCAATCGCCGGGCCGCCGTGATAGCGCTTCTTTCGCACTCCGAACAAAGCGTTCAGCAAGGCCGTTCGACGCGGGTGGAACGGCGCTGAGAGGCATGTCGGATGCCCTCTTCAGCCAGGTACCCTTCAAATAATGCTGCGGTGAACTGTGGGCGTTATCGGACACGAGGGTGTCCGGTAGCCCGTGCGTGGCGAAAAGGTGTTTTAGTGCTGCAATGACAGCTCCGCGGTTGTGGATTTCATTAGATGATCTCCAGCCATTTGGAGAATGCATCCACCACAATTAGAAATGTTTGGCCGTGGAAGGGGCCGGCAAAATCAATGTGTATGCGGGACCAAGGGCCTTGGGGTTTCTCCCACTCCAACACTGGGGCCGTAGGTGGTAGTGGTCTGGATTCCTGACATACCTGGCATCGGCCAACCCTGTCACCGATTTCCCTGTCCATTAGGGGCCACCAAACATAGCTCCTGGCTAGCCCCTTCATCCTTACAATTCCTGGGTGACCCTCATGCAGTAGTTCCAGGACTTTTTTTCTCAGCTTCTCTGGAACTACCACCCTATCCCCCCAGAGCAGGCACCCCCCTTGCACAGACAATTGCCCTCTTTTCTTTACAAACTCTCTAAAACGGTCGCCCGGCACAGCGGGCCATCCCCTTTGAACCCAACCGATTACAATTCTTAAAATAATGTCCCGGTAGGAGGCCCGAGCCACTTCCTGCGATGTGACTGGGCCAGAGTCCCAAGAGTCAATTAGTAGAACGGGGGCGCCCGGAGTAGGGTCCTCGATTTCCCCGGGCAATGGGCATCTGCTCAATGCGTCCGCATGCCCCAGCTCTTTTCCAGGTCGATGCTGCAGTTTGTAAGAGTAGGCGGCCAGAAAAATAGTCCATCTGGTCAGCCGGGGCGATAGTGCCACTGGCGTTGGGCGGTCGCCAGCCAGTAATCCCAATAGCGGTCTGTGGTCAGTGATAATTTCAAAGTCTCTCCCAAAAACGTATTCGTGAAATTTTTTCACCCCTGACACTATTGCGAGAGCCTCCCTATCTAGCTGGCTGTAATTCCTCTCAGCCGGGGACATTGTTCGTGAATAGAACGCTATAGGGGCTTCAGTGCCGTTTGGGAGTCTGTGGCTAAGTACCGCTCCTACTCCATAGGGGGACGCATCACAAACCAATACTAACGGCAGTCTGTTGTTGTATTGTATTAACAGGCTATCGCTTGATAGCAAACTTTTTACTGCCTCAAATGCCCTATTCTCTGACTTCCCCCACGACCAAGCAGTGTTTTTTCCAAGCAATTTATGCAGCGGTTCAGCAACGGTTGCCTTGTCTTTTAAAAACACGGCGTAAAAGTTTACCAGACCCAGGAAAGCCTGGAGTTCTGTCTTGTTTTTGGGTGCTGGGGCTCTCTTTATCGCCTTGACTTTGCTCTCAGTGGGGTGAATCCCTTTTTTGTCTATTCTATAGCCTAAAAATTCAACAGATTCGACCCCTATCTGACACTTGCTTGCTTTGACTTTTAATCCTGCCGACCTAAAAATGGCCAAAACTTTCCTTAATCGCTTTCCCAGTTCTCTTAAATCTTCCCCTGATACCAACACATCATCGAAATAGGGTACGACTCCCGGTAACCCTTGTAGGAGCCGTTCCATCAAATTTTGGAATAGCCCCGGGGCCACACTCACCCCGAACTGTAACCGGGTGCACTTAAAGGCACCCCGGTGCGTTACAATGGTCTGGGCTTCAGCTGTGCTAGCATCTACGGGTAGCTGTTGGTACGCTTGTGCGGAGTCTAGTATTGAGAAACCTTGTCCGTGCCCTAGTGAGTGCAATAAGTGTTGCACTACTGGAACTGGGTAGGCGCTCTTTTGCAATGCTTTGTTCAAGGTAGCCTTGTAATCAGCGCAAATTCTTATGGACCCGTCTGGTTTTATAGGGGTGACGATTGGCGTCTCCCATTTGGCATGGTCAACTGGCACTAGTATCCCCTGGCTGACTAATTTATCTAACTCTTTGTCGATTTTAGGTTTGAGTGCAAAAGGAACCCTCCTTGCCTTTAACCTAATGGGAGCTATTTGGGGGTCTAAATTGAAGGAGATAGGGGTCCCCTTGTACTTGCCTAAACGGTCCTCAAATACGTCTGCGAATTCCTCCATTAGGGCGTTTTGCAGGTTGCATCCGGTCCGGTGGACGCCAGTCACCCCCATTCCCAACGCCTGAACCAGTCTAGCCCCAGCAAGCTTGGCAAGGTTCCTCGACTAACGTGATGGGCAGGGTCTTTTCGTATGTCCCGTACTTGACCTCGGCGGTCGTTGTCCCTCGAACAGGGATGCGGTTGCCCTGGTAATCCTGCACCCGGGCCGTTGTTTCTGTAGCTTGCGCTTTGCGATGTGCGGCAAGGCTTTCACAAAAGTGTCCCAGGACATGATTGTGATAGCTGATCCTGTGTCTACTTCCAGTCGGCGCGATGCGCCTTCAATTGTCGGGTTTGTGAAGATCTTTTCTTGATGCGGGTAGCTGCGTGGTCTATGGTAACAGTCATTCGGTTTGACTTCGCTCTTTCTTTCCTGGCCAATCGCGGTCGCCTCGCGATCTCGCTCTGATTGGCTGGTTTGAAATTTCGGAATGTGGGGTTTGCATCTCTGACTCAGAGCCGCTCTGATTGGCCGATTTGAATTTTCGGCGGAAGGTTGGGGTGCTCGGCAGACTTGAGCCAGGTGCCCTTCCTTTCACACCGCCGCAAATGGCGTCCCTGAACTTACATCTTTGGCGCTGATGTCGCCCGCAACTTCCGCATTCCTCCGGGTCTTCCTTGTCGATTTTCCGGTGTAGTGGACTTCTTCCTCCTCTTCGCTGGTTGACTCACGATAGGTTTCTTCGTGGTGGACTGTGCTCGGCTTTGCGCCCGCCATCGGCGTGAGTCGTTTTGTAAGGTGTCTGCTGCATGGTTGGACATCTCATGGGCTCTGGCCGTCCAGGCGTTTGCCAATATCAGGTTGCTCTTGGCCAGCAACCGTCTCCTCAACGGATGTCTCTGACCCCCGTATAAGTTGTTCCAGCAGCTCTTCGTCCAGATCGCGGTACTCGCAATGCTTGGAGGCTTGTCTCAGGGCTGCCATGTAGTCGCTGATAGACTCGCCTTCTTGTTGCCTCGCTCCCCAAACTCGTGCCGTCGAGCGTATTTGGGCGGGGCTGGTGCGTAGTGATTCTTCAGGAGGGTCTGAAGGGTCTGCCACGATCGGAGTGTGGCGGTGTTGGCTCCGCTAGGGCTTCTGACGGCGATGACTGTGGACCCACAGTGGCTTATGAAGTAAGCCCGTTTACGGTTGTCGGAGACTCCCTGTAGCTCGTTTGCCTCCAGGAAACTCTCGAAACGGGTCATATATATTCCCCATGTCTCCTGGGCAGGGTCAAACGGAGTGGGTGGCGTGTAGCCGGTCATCGCTGCATTCGCCGTCACCTTGCTGGGTTTGATTCTCGTAGTGAGTTCAGCTCTGTTCTGGTGCTCTGCCTCAATATCCCACCTTCGTCGCCAATGTTATGTTTGGGTATTGACGAGGCAGGAGACCAGGTTAGTGACAACAGCTCTTTAATATAGTGTGACCCAGCAAAACTCTGGAGAAAAACCTCTCCTTATATACACTTCAGCCAGAGGCTGTATCCAATCAGAAGCGAGATACTTCCCGCCTAAAACTCCCGCCAAAACTTACAGTAATACATTACAGATCGATACACGATTAGAAAGGAGATATGGAAGATTATTTCAATATGTGATTATTGCATAGTCTACTACTTCAGACTATTATATGCACAAAGCTGGAAAGATTCAATAGTGTGGTGACATGGTTGATGAAATTGACAGAAATTTTTGGGATGGCCAGACCGATCTGTTTTGATTAGGGAAAAGTCTTTATCAACATGTGTTATCTCTCCTGCAGGAGCTGCATTGGTTGCTGATTTGCTTCCCGGTGTTGTTTCTGGGATGGGGATTATTATTATAATTTTATTATTTTTATTTCTTGTATATTGTGTTCTTATTTCTCGTAAGCTGCCTTGAGCCTCTGTGAGCCGGTAGGCAGCAATATGAATTTTCCAAATAAAATAAATATTCACCAATGACTGAAAACTCCTTATGGGCTTTTGGCATACAAAGAAAACAGTTTTGGGGCTTAGAGTTTGATACCCTGTTTCCCCCAAAATAAGACATCCTCTGATATGCCATGTGGGCTTTTGAGCGCATGGCAATAAGGTCAAGCACTTATTTCAGGGTTCAATAAAATATAAGACAGGCTCTTATTTTGGGGGAAACACAGTATTAGAAAGAATAAGTTCAGAAAGAAGGGAAATATTTAACCTTGTAGAAAGAGGTTTGATTAGAATAATGTCTCTAACTGCAGAGGGAAAACTTGGAAACCACTTCTTTATATTTCTTCGTGTGTTTTTTGTTCTTTTATTTCCTTTTTTCTATTTCCTTTTTTTCTTCGTTTCTTTTCCCCTCTTTCTCTTTCAAATTTACTCTATCTTTTTTTTTTATTGGACTTCCTTTGCAGAATGAATCCTTTTATAGCTTGGAACTTCGTGCAGAAAGAGAGCAATGGGATTTCGAAAGGGTGGCTGAACGTGATGTCTCAAGGCTTTCTTTTTCTTTGTTGTCCTTTTCTCAAATCCTAAGAGAAGAGAGCTATAGAGGAACAGCCTCCCAAATTAGGGGGTTTCTTCACAGTTATTGTCCTTTTTCTTAGTAAATTACATTTAAAAAAATGTGAACGTTCTGGTTTTATTGCTTCGCTTTCAAATTGTATGAAGGTGGAATGGAGTTTTTTGCCTCTAGCCGAAGATGGTGAAATTTCAAGCCAGGTAGAATGAGGTGTGATCACGTTTCTCTCCCTTTTTTTCCCCCGTCAAGACTCTTTGACCCCCACATAACTCTTTAGGTCTCTCTCTCTCTCTCTATAAAAGAAAGCGAGTAAACTAAAGGCAACTTTAGAAGTATTCACTCTCCATGCCATCAAAATGAATTCCAAAGCTAACTGCGAAGCTAACAGAGCACCCGAAATTCCAGTAAGTTGTTTCATTTTTCAGTTCTAATAATGCTCAAGCTGGGAAACTGCATTTGGCAGATGAGCGATATAAAGAATAAAATAGCGCAAATGAAAGGGCTGTTGCTAAAATCACTCTTTGTGCTTTTGGGCAGTTGTCCCACCACTATTAACTGTGGGCTTTTTTAAAAAGTCATACGAAATGCTAATTTATCAAACGGGCTTCTCTGTTCTAATCAAACTCACAGGTGGGGCTGCTGTCGGTTCAAACCGGTCCGTGCGAACTGGTAGTTGCGACCAGTGGGTGGGCCTGCCCACCTGCCCCGGCACTATCCTGTCCTATGTCGCCCTGTATTTGAAGCTGTGTGTATGTGCAAAAGGCACGCATGATTGAGTGAAGCAAGCGTACACACTTGCACGCTTACATTTTCAGTGCTGGGCGAACCGGTTGTTACATTATGTGTGCGCACCTCTGATCAAACTGCTTATTTTGTATTGATTTATCCATAAATCTTTGGAGAGAGGAATGGCAGCGAGGAAGGGTGGAATTGAGAAAGAGTTGTTGACTGTCAATAGTAAAAAAAAAAAAAGGCATTTCTTAGTCTAATTGGCTAACCAAAGCAGTTGGGTGGAGAATAAGCACTCAAAGCAAGTAAACCTTAGAATAAAAATATATTCATAACACTCAAGCCTTTGTCTTTTTAATGGACACTTGAAAAGGAAAATAGCACCAAAAATTCCACAGTTCAACCCTGAGCTACTTATATTGAAAAGGAAGATAATTTGCTCAACACTTGCCTTTCTTAGCTGGCCTTTATTTTATGTCATTATTCTATTTTTCCCATTAATATGTAACATTATTTAGTCGAGGTAGTCCTCGACTTACAACAGTTTCTTTAGAGACCATTCGAAGTTACAATGGCACAGAAAAAAGTGACTTATGACCAATTTTCACACGTATGACCATTGCAACATCCCCATGTTCATATGATTTATATTCGGATGCTTGACGACTGCTTCATATTTATGTCCCGGGGTCGTGTGATCCCCTATTGCAACCTTCTGACAAGCCAGATCAATGGGAAAGCAGGATACCCTTAACAACTGTGTTACTAATTTAAGAACTGCAGGGATTCACTTAACAGATTCACTTAATCTGTACGCTGATGATACTCAGCTGTACTTTTCCACCCCGGGCCACCCCAATGAAGCGGTCGAAGTGCTGTCCCGGTGCCTGGAAGCTGTACGGGTCTGGATGGGGAGAAACAGACTCAAGCTCAATCCTTCCAAGACGGAGTGGCTGTGGATGCTGGCATCCCGGTACAGTCAGCTGCATCCGCAGCTGACTGTTGGGGGCGAGTTAGTGGCCCCAAAGGAGGTGGTTCGCAACTTGGGCGTCCTCCTGGATGGATGGCTGTCCTTCGATGAACATCTGGCGGCCGTCTCCAGGAGGGCCTTTTACCAAGTTCGCTTGGTTCGCCAGTTGCGTCCCTTCCTTGACCGGGATGCCTTATGCACGGTCACTCACGCTCTGGTTACGTCTAGGTTGGATTATTGCAATGCTCTCTACATGGGGCTGCCCTTGAGGTGCACCCGGAGGCTACAGTTAGTCCAGAATGCAGCTGTGCGAGTAGTAACAGGAGCCGCTCGTGGCTCCCACGTGACATCACTGCTCCGTAGTCTGCACTGGCTTCCTGTGGTTTTCCGGGTGCGTTTCAAGATTTTGGTTACCATCTTTAAAGCGCTCCATGGCTTAGGACCCGGGTACTTACGAGACCGCCTGCTGTTACCCTTTGCCTCCCACCGACCCGTACGCTCTCACAGAGAGGGCCTTCTCAGGGTGCCGTCCGCCAAACAGTGTCGGCTGGCGGCCCCCAGGAGTAGGGCCTTCTCTGTGGGGGCAGTGACGCTCTGGAACGAACTTCCCCCTGGCCTACGTCAAGTGCCTGATCTTCGGACCTTCCGTCGTGAGCTCAAAACATATTTATTCATTCAAGCGGGACTGGCATAATATTGTTGAATTTTAATTGGTTTTTTTAATATTTTAAAATTTTAAAACTAAATTTTTAATTATCAGCCTTTCTAATTTTCTATGTTTTAAATGTTGTCTTAATTGCATATACTCTGTTTTTTATTTTGGCTGTACATCGCCCTGAGTCCTTCGGGAGAAGGGCGGTATAAAAATTTAATAAATAAATAAATAAATAAAACAAATGTGGCAAGAAAGTTCGTAAAATGGGGGCAAAACTCACGTAACAAGTTTCTCACTTAGCAACATAAATGTTGGGCTCGAGTGTGGTGGCAAGTCAAGGACTTCCTATACTAAGAAAGGATTTTTCCACTTTGCTCAGGTTATTAAAGGAGTCCACCTTTAGTAGTTTTCTGGCATTTGGTGCCCTCTTTTGCTTCCTGTAAAAATGCCCACCTAAGAAGAAAAAGATGGGTGAGATTTGGGAGAGGGTACAATCAGTGGTGAAATCTGAACCCGTTTACTACCGGTTTTCTGGCTGCGCATGCGCACCGCGTGCCAAACGCATGGTGCGCACACCATGCCCCAAATGCGAGGGGTGTGTGCACATGTGCGGTGCACACCAAAAGGAGGCATGGGGTAAGCAGAACAGCAGGCAGGGTGTGTGTGTGTGATCAGCTGTGGCACGCTATCTTTTTTTTTTACTTTTAAAAGCATTTTTTTTTACAACCTATTCGGCCGAATAAATTGTAAAAAAAAAAATGCTTTTAAAGGTTAAAAAAAAGGCTCTGACGATCGCGCGGCTCAGCTGTGATTGTCAGAGCCTCTTTTTTTACCTTTTAAAAGCATTTTTTGCAACCTATTTCTACCCTTCGGGCAGGAAAAGCAAGTGAGCCAGAAAGAAGCGGCAAGCGGGCGATTGGGTGGGCATGGGTCGGGGGTGGGGGCAGGGATTTTTGCTACTGGTTGTCCGAACCATCCGCCATTGCTACCAGATCGGCTGATCCAGTCCGAACTGGGAACATTTCACTCCTGGGTACAATAACATTCTTCTGAACTTCCGTTTACCAACTAAGCTGCCGACTCTTTTCCTAGGGATTCAAGTTTATCCCCAGAATCCCATAAGACAGGAAGCAAGTCATTCTCATCTCCTCGGTGTTGGTGCTTCTGACAGCAGTAATTATTGCAGCCATTCTCATTGGAGTGTATATTACTCAGGAATACACTGAAAGGGTGAGTAGGAGCTCTAAGTGCTCAGTCCTTGAGCATTTACTGATTGTTGAAGTTAGGACAGTGCTGAAAAAGTGACTTCTGACCAGTTCCTGCACTTGCAATCCGTGCAGCATCCCTACAGTTGTGTGATCAAACTTTGGGACTTAGTAACAGCTTCAACCACAACAATACATGAGCACACAATAGATTCAAACTTAAAGTGAACCGCTCCAATCTTGATTGTAGAAAACATGCCTTGAATGCACTACCTGACTCCGTGGTCTCATCCCAAAATCCTCAAAACTTTAAGCTTAAACTGTCTTAACTGTTGACCTGACCCCATTCCTAAGAGGTCTGTAAGGGGCGTGCATAAGAGCACCAGTGTGCCTACCGTTCCTGTCCTAATTTCCCTTTTGTGTTCTGTCCCCCTTCGCCTCTGTCCGAGCGATGGCTTAATTAGCCAGCACTATCAGCTCTGGCAGCAAAATAGCAAGCGTCTGCCAAGTGTCTCTGTTATCTCCCTCGACGCCGATGAGTCAAACAGTACTTCAGCTCTTAGTTAAGCAGTTAATTTGCCTGCTACGAAGAGGCACAGCAGCTCTTGCTGCCTTTATATCCTGTGGGGTGTGGCTCCATGACTCAGCACTTCCTAGGCCTGCCCCACCCCTGTTTCTGTTGTTCCCTCTTCTCCTGCCTACGAAACCTAGGGTCCAGCCAGGCCTGATTGCCATCAGCCGGGTCTGGAGGCGTGGCCTGGGGGAGGAAGAGTCAGGGGACGGAGGCCTCATTATCTCTTCCACCTGGCCTGCCTCTGGCTCCTGGAGCTGAGCCAGGGAAGCCGGTGCTCCCGAGGTAAGTCCTGATGGCCCTTCCCCCTCACTTTCCAAGTCACTTTCTGGCAGGAGGCCTGGCTCGGGGGGCGCAAACACAACACTTTGCTCGTATTCATTTTGTGTGGTTATTTCATGCTTATACTTATATATATTGTTGTGTTTGACAAAATAAAAAAATAAAAAAAAAAAATGTATTTATGATGGCTGAGGCTTCCCAGGGCCATGTACTTGCCATTTGTGATCTTCTGAGCAAGCTACCAACAAGCAAAGTTGGTGTGGGAAGCTGGATTCATTAATAACCATGTGATTCATTTATCAACCATGGAAATGAAAGTTCATAAAATTGGAGCACAACCCACTTAACTCCCTTGCTTAGCAATAGAAATTCTGGTCCCAGTTGTATCCATAAGTTGAGGATTACCTATGCCCATGATGGCAAACCTATGGCACGCATGCCAGAGGTCGCACGCAGAGCCTTCTCTGTGGGCACACGTGCTGTCACCAGCTGTTCTGGTGACTTCTGGCACGCACATGCGTACCAGCCATCTGGTTGCACCGGAGCACCAGAAACCAGAAGACCAGTGGGCCAGTGTGCATGTGCATGCCAGCCCACTGGTCTTCCGGTTTCCAGCATTCCAGTGCGCACAAAGACCAGCTGGCTGGCACGCCTGTGCACACCAGAAACCTGAAAACCAGGTGCATGCATGTGCATTGGCCAGCTAGTCTTTGGGTTTCTGGTGCTCCGGTACGCACATGCGTGCCAGCCAGCTGGTCTTTGCGCTTGCGAGAGCACCAGAAACCCAAAGATTAGCTGGCCAATGTGCATTCATGCACTGGCCACCTGGTCTTCGGGTTTCCAGCACGCACATGCGCACCAGCCAATTGGTCTTTGCGTGTGCTGTAGTGCCAGAAACCCAAAGAACTGCTGGACGGCACGCGCATGGGTGCCAGCCAACTGGTCTTTGGGTTTCCGGTGCTCCAGTGCAACCAGGTGGCTGGCACGCATTGGAAACCAGATGAGTAGCTGGCAACGATGCACATGCCCACAGAGAGGGCTCTGCATGCCATCTCTGGCATGCATGCCATAGATTCGCCACCATGCATGCGCACACTGGCCAGTTGGTCTCTGCATTTCTGGTGCTCCGGCGCACACTCGTGTGTGTGCGCATTCCGGTGTGGACACTCGGTGCTGAAAAGGTTCACCATCACTGACCTATGCAGTGACTTTTCAGATGACCCCCCTGGAGATGAATTATGCCAACAAAGAAGAATACACAAAACATGCTTCCTAGTTGTGCCTTGTCTTCTGTGCAGATAATCAAAACCATCAGCAATGGAAAGGATGGTCAGTCAATAGAGCGGACCATGATGGTGAGCAACCAGGAAAGAGTGGCTGCCTTTCTGATCAAGACCAATAAGACTTCGGCAACAGTTGTCTTTGACTACAAACATGTAAGAAATATTCCAATCCAATTTACGGGCTATTTACGGGACCACCTACTGCTACCAAATACCTCTCACCGACCCGTGCGCTCTCACAGGGAGGGACTCCTCAGGGTGCCGTCAGCTAGGCAGTGCCGTCTGGCGACACCCAGGGGAAGGGCCTTCTCTGTGGGGGCTCCCACCCTCTGGAACGAACTCCCTCCAGGACTTCGTCAACTTCCGGACCTCCGAACCTTTCGTCGCGAGCTTAAAACACACCTATTCATCTGCGCGGGACTGGATTAGATTTTAAAAAATTGGTTTTAAGGGGTTTTTATTATTTATATTGTTTTAAAAATTAGGCTATAGAATAAGTTTTTTAATTGTTGTTTTTAATCTGTATTTATATGTGTTTTAACTGCCTGTGAACCGCCCTGAGTCCTTAGGGAGATAGGGCGGTATATAAATATAAATAAATAAATAAATAAATAAATAAATAAATAAATAAATAAATAAATAAATAAATTGCCAGGAGCTCCCATCCTTGCCCCAGCTCCTGCCCACCTAGTAGTTCGAAAGCATGCAAATAAATAGCTACCACTTTGGTGGGAAGGTAACAGTGCTCTGTGACATCATGCTGACCGTATGACTTGTGGAATTGTCTTTGGACAGTGCTGGCTCAACGGCCTTGAAATGGAGATGAGCACCGCCCCCTAAAATCTACAGGGACTCCTTTTTACTTCAGAGTTGAGGGGCATCCCTAGACATTGAGTCCAACTTCCTAATCAGTGCAGAAATCCAAATTAAAACATCACTGGCAGACAGCTTTCTTGCCTTTGCTTGAAAGCCAATAAAAGGGAGTCTACCAGCTATTGAGACATCCAATTCCATGGTCTAATTAATACTTTGCTAACATTTACAGTCTCAAAACCCTTTCATTGATTCTGAGCACGCTGGTTCTATTTTTGCTCCTAGCATCTGATTGGCATCCGAATTAAGGATCGAAAAGAATGCTCAGTGGTGGCAATGGATTCAATTGACCTTCCCAGTTTAAATGACATCACCCACAGAATCGAACATTTTGATGAACAGGTGAGAAAGAAGGGGGTGGGGAGAATTGCTTGCTGCATTCTTTGTCAAATAATACGATGTAGAAGGGATAACCTAGCAAAGGATTTTTAACAATTTAAGTATCATTTAAGTCAGATGGATGGCGTAGAAATCCATCTACGCTATCTATCTAAAGATAGATAGATAGATAGATAGATAGATAGATAGATAGATAGATAGATAGATAGATGGATAGATAGATATAGAAGATAGCTAGCTAGCTAGCTAGCTAGCTAGCTAGCTAGATAGATAGATGGATGGATGATAGATGATATAGACAGAGATATATGCTAGATAGACAGACAGACAGACAGGCAAACAGACAGATAGATATAGAAGATAGACAGACAGACAGACAGACAGACAAAAATAAAACAATAGCCATCAGGATTACTTTGCCCGAGAACAGATATGCTTGTTCCTATCATATATATGATCATAGCAAATCACTACAGTAGGATTTGGTTTAAACAGAACAACTGCATTCACACATAACATGAAGGGCATTTCCCAATTGTAGCACAAATCGATGCTGGGATAGTGGGGAAGTTTCTGAAATGCAGAACTGCTAGTATAGTATAAGCTTTCCAAAGGTAACAAGATTCTTGCAATGGCAGCTGGGAAGTTCTACAAACTTTTCAATCTATCCATTTCTATTTGTTGCTACAACTTTTTCTGATGTAGCATCTCCTCAAACAGTGATAGATAGATAGATAGATAGATAGATAGATAGATAGATAGATAGATAGATAGATAGATAGATAGATTGATAGATATGGATGGATAGATGGATGGATGGATGGTGGGGCATGCTAGAATTTTTCTTTTTGTGAAGAAATAGGTCAATGTTCAACATACAAGTTTAGAACTAGGTAGTAGATCTGGGTAGGGATGAGAGATACTAGCAGGGGTGAAATGCTCCTGATTTGGACCAGATCGCCTGATCCGGTAGCGATGGCAGCAGGTGGTTTAGAGAACCGGTAGCAAAAATCCCTGCCCCCACCATGCCCAGCTGAGCTGCGCGATCATCAGAGGGTTTTTTTTATTTATTTTTAAAAGCATTTTTCCTTCCACCAAAAAAATGCTTTTAAAAGAAAAGAAAAGCCTCTGACGATCAGGCAACTCAGCTGGGATTGTCAGAACCCTTTAAAAGCATTTTTTCTACAACCTCTTCAGCCAAAGAGGTTGTAGAAAAAATGCTTTTAAAAGTTAAAAAAAAAAGTTGGCCACGCCCACCCGGTCACATTACGCCCCAAGTACCCTCAAGCCATGCCCACAGAACCGGTAGTAACAAATTTTACATTTCACCACTGGATACTAGTGATTGGTAGAAAAAACGAGGGATTCACCCTGTGGAATCCCAAAAGTTACTGGTTACTGAGGACAATAAATAAGCATTGTTTGGGCTGATAATTCCCTGTGTTCACCTCCTGACTGACTGTTGTCTGCAGGATCTAGATTGATAAGGATTGGCTGAGCTCATAAGGTCATTAGCAGATCTTTTAACAGATCTTTTAAAAGCTAGTAGAGCAACTTGACACTACAGTAGCCAGCAAATTTAACACCTCTATGCATTGATATTAGGTAGCCAAGTAACAAAACATCTGCAGGAAGAGAAATGAAGTGAGAACAACAATTCAACCCTGAGCTACATATATTATTCAGTATAAATCTTTAAACAGTGAATAACAGAGATCAATTTTAGGTTCGTTTTACACTGGGTTAATATTGGCTTGTTGAAGATGTCTTGAGGACAAAATATAACAATATGAGCTATTATAGCAACCATGGACTTCTTCACCAAAAGAATCTTCCAAGTCAAGGAACTGGATCATGAAAAATATGCAAATTTCTTTGCCAATTTTGATGAAATTTAAGTTCCAATGCATTCTACCAATTTGTTTATAAGCCATTTCATCTTCTTTCATAAAGGCATCAGAAGACAACAGCTTGGTCTACAGCTTCAAGAAGGGAAAACTAGCTGTTCACACCACTCTTGGAACAACTATAAATATCCTTTGTGGTGATATCCCTATTTACTGGGCTGAGGTAAAACACTGCTTATCTTTGAATGCTATGCTTGCTGGAAATGACTATCTAATAATGTACAGAGTTTATAATAGATCAGGGGTCTCCAACCTTGGTCCCTTTAAGACTTGTGGACTTGAACTCCCAGAGTTCCTCAGCCAGCTTGTGGACTTCAATTCTGGGAGTTGAAGTCCACAAGTCTTAAAGGGACCAAGGTTGGAGACCCCTGTAATAGATTGTTGAAATAAGATCTCTATATTTCGGATAAAAGGGGAGAGACACTTCGATCAGAGGTGGTATTCAGCAGGTTCTGACCAGTTCTGGAGAACCGGTGATGGAAATTTGGAATAGTTCGGTGAACTGGTAAATACCACCTCTGACTGGCCCCGCCCCCATCTAATCTCTGCCTCCCGAATCTCAGCTGATTGAGAGGAAATGGGGATTTTGCAGTAACCTTCCCCTGGAGTGGGGAGGGAATGGAGATTTTACAGTATCCTTCCCCTGCCACGCCCTCCAAGCCATGCAACGCCTACCAAGCCACACCCACAGAACCGGTAGTAAAAAAAATTTGAATCCCACCACTGACTTCGATGCTTTATAGTCTAAAATCATCTCTTCCTTATTTGTGTGGAGGAACAAGACAGCTACTTTGTGCAGTTAGACCAGGATTCCTCAGCTTTGAGCCCTTCAGATCATGGGTCGCCACCAGTTCGCTTTGCGCACGTGCTTTGCGTGCGATTGGCACTCATGTGCTTGCTACGCTTGCAGGCATGCCAAACCTACGCTTTGCGCAGGTGCACTGAATTGCTGAACAGCTGAGGCATGGCAATCCGCACTGCCGGGCCTTTCAGCTTGGCTAAAAATGAAGGAATAAAGGTAGGTATAGCGCAGGGGTGAGCGGGAGGGTACAGCTAATGGTCAGAGTGAACCGGTTCGCTCTAACATCAAGCATCTTGAGTCTCCAAAGACCTATGCAAGGGTCCTTTTTGTAGACTTTAGTTCAGCATTCAATACCATCATTCCAGACATTCTTCTAACTAAGCTAAACCAGCTACAGGTACCGGAACAGACTTGTAAGTGGATCACAAGCTTCCTAACAAACAGGAAGCAGCAGGTGAAGCTAAGCAAGATCACATCAAATACCTGTACAATTAGCACAGGGGCCCCACAAGGCTGTGTGCTCTCCCCACTTCTCTCTGTATACCAATGACTGCATCTCTAACGATCCATCTGTTAAGCTACTGAAGTTCGCAGATGACACAACAGTGATTGGTCTCATTCAAGACAATGACGAATCCGCATATAGACGAGAGGTCGAACGACTAGCCTTATGGTGCAACCGAAACAATCTGGAACTGAACACACTCAAAACCGTAGAAATGGTGGTAGACTTTAGGAGAAACCCTTCCATACTTCCACCTCTCACAATACTAGACAACACAGTATCAACAGTAGAAACCTTCAAATTTCTAGGTTCTATCATATCGCAAGATCTAAAATGGACAGCTAACATCAAAAACATCATTAAAAAAGGACAGCAAAGAATGTTCTTTCTGCACCAACGCAGTAAGCTCAAACTGCCCAAGGAGCTGCTGGTACAGTTCTACAGAGGAATTATTGAGTCTGTCATTTGCACCTCTATAACTGTCTGGTTCGGTTCTGCAACCCAACAAGAAAAACACAGACTTCAGAGGATAATTAGAACTGCAGAAAAAATAATTGCTACCAACCTGCCTTCCATTGAGGACCTGTATACTGCACGAATCAAGAAGAGGGCCGTGAAAATATTTACAGACCCCTCGCATCCTGGACATAAACTGTTTCAACTCCTACCCTCAAAACGACGCTATAGAGTACTGCACACCAGAACAACTAGACACAAGAACAGTTTTTCCCCGAAGGCCATCACTTTGCTAAACAAATAATTCCATCAACACTGTCAAACTATTTACTGAATCTGCACTACTATTAATCTTCTCATCGTTCCCATCACCAATCTCTTTCCATTTATGACTGTATGACTATAACTTGTTGCTGGCAATCCTTATGATTTATATTGATATATTGACCATCAATTGTGTTGTAAATGTTGTACCTTGATGAACGTATCTTTTCTTTTATGTACACTGAGAGCATATGCACCAAGACAAATTCCTTGTGTGTTCAATCACACTTGGCCAATAAAATTCTATTCTATTCTATTCTATTCTATTCTATTTCCACTACTGTTTCTCTCGAACTGGGGAGAACCGGTAGCAACCCATCACCGGTCTCCAACCTTGGTAACTTTAAGACTTGTGGACTTCAACTCCCAGAGTTCCTCAGCCAGCTTTGCTGGATGAGGAACTCTGGGAGTTGAAGTCCACAAGTTTTAAAGTTGCCAAGTGTGCAGACCCCTGGACTAGTCTATCAGCAGTCTCTGATTCTGCTTGATACTTCCTTTCCTGTAGAGTTGTCTTCCAAGGACTCATCCAATTCTAAGGAGGTCATACTTCAGGAAAGACACACAATCTTAGAGAAAGAGAAACACCGCCCTGAGTCCTTCGGGAGAAGGGCGGTATAAAAATCAAATAAAATAAATAAATAAATAAATAAATAAATAAAGATACTTCTTTGCTCCAATAATTATTTTCTTCTTTTGCAGAAACCACAGAAGGAATCGCGATTCTTCCATTGCATATTTTCAATGTTACCTATTTGCATCATCTTGGCCATTCCTTAAACGTAAAAGTCCATAATTCTCGGTATCATACTAACTTCCAAACACAATACTGCCAGAAGAACAGGTGCATCCTTGTTGTTCAGTGATTCCTCGCCAGTGACATTAATTTCCTCAACGAAAAAAAAATAATAGTCCAGTTGCCTCTTTGAAGAAGCACCTTTGAGACTACTGACATTAACAATAATCTGGTGAATTTCTTTCTAAAAGATGGAGAATAAAAGACAGTCTTGAAGTCCACACGAGTGCTTTGTCTACTTTATTGCCTGGTTGAGCAAATGGGACAATCTCAGGATTGGGGCTAGTAAGTTGTAGGAATGATGCGACTTCCAGCCCAGCATCTGGAGGCACACATGTCATCTTGCCAGATGCAATGGATTCAAATTCTGAATCCTTCAACCAGCACAAATCATAAGAGTCAAGCGAATTTGAAGAGTTCTAGGGAAGAGAAAAAACATCGGCAATCTTTGTGCCGCCTATCAACATCATAAACCCCACCTATCTATATCTATATCTATATCTATCTATCAAGGTCAAGGTTCCCCTCACACATATGTGATAGTCGTTCCCGACTCTAGGGGGCGGTGCTCATCTCCATTTCAAAGCCAAAGAGCCAGCACTGTCTGAAGATGTCTCCGTGGTCATGTGGCGAACATGACTAAATGCCAAAGGCGCACGGAACGCTGTTATCTTCCCACCAAAGGTGGTCCCTATTTTTCTACTTGCATTTTTACGTGCTTTCGAAACTGCTAGGTTGGCAGAAGCTGGGACAAGTAACGGGAGCTCAACCCATTACGCAGCCCTAGGGATTCGAACCGCTGAACTGCCGACCTTTCGATCCGCAAGGTCAGCGACTTAGCCACTGAGCCACTGTGTCCCTTTTAATAATGTAATATAATGTAATGTAATATAATATAATATAATATAATATAATATAATATAATATAATATAATATAATATAATATAATATAATATAAGTAAAGGTAAAGTTTCCTCTCGCACATATGTGCTATTCATTCCCGACTCTAGGGGGCGGTGCTCATTTCAATTTCAAAGCCAAAGAACCAGCGCCGTCTGAAGACGTCTCCGTGGTCATGTGGCTGGCTTGACTAAACGCCAAAGGCGCACAGAATGCTTCCCACCAAAGGTGGTCCCTATTTTTCTACTTGCATTTTTTACGTGCTTTCGAACTGCTAGGTTGGCAGAAGCTAGGACAAGTAACGGGAGCTCAGCCCATTACACGGCACTAGGGATTTGAACCGCTGAACTGCCGGCCTTTCGATCGACAAGGTCAGCGACTTAGTCGCTGAGCCGCCATGTCCCCACCTATAAGTATACATTATACTAAAACCTAAATAAAAGACACTAAAAAAACCCAAATAAGGCATAAAGTTGAGAGTCAGACATAACACTATGCTGCAAATCGTGGTGCAACAACCATGATTTTCAACTTTATTTATTTTTATTTATTTATTTTGTCACACAGTATATATAAGCATAAGCGTGAAATAACTATACAATATATAAGCATATATGTAAGTATGAGTATGTAATAACTATATAAATTGGATATAACGGAAGGGAACAATAGGACAGGAACGGTAGGCACGCTGGTGCTCTTATGCACGCCCCTTACAGACCTCTTAGGAATGGGATGAGGTCAATAGTAGATAGTCTTGGGTTAAAGCTTTGGGGATTTTGGGAACAGACCACAGAGTCAGGTAGTTTATTCCAAGCATTAACAACTCTGTTACTGAAGTCATATTTTCCGCAATCAAGATTGGAGTGGTTCACATTAAGCTTAAATCTATTGTGTGCTCGTGTATTGTTGCGATTGAAGCTGAAGTAGTCTTCGACAGGAAGGGCTGGAAGGAATTCTGGGAGTTGAAGTCCACCCATCTTCAAGTTGCTGAAATTAAGAAAAACTGGTCTACAATAACAAGGGCTTATCTCCTAACAAACAGGAAGCAGCAGGTGAAGCTAAGCAAGATCACATCGAATACCTGTACAATTAGCACAGGGGCGCCCCAAGGCTGTGTGCTCTCCCCACTTCTCTTCTCTCTGTATACCAATGACTGCATCTCCAATGATCCATTCGTTAAGCTACTGAAGTTCGCAGATGACACAACAGTGATTGGTCTCATTCGAGACAATGACGAATCCGCATATAGACGAGAGGTCGAACGACTAGCCTTGTGGTGCAATCAAAACAATCTGGAACTGAACACACTCAAAACCGTAGAAATGGTGGTAGACTTTAGGAAAAACCCTTCCATACTTCCACCTCTCACAATACTTGACAACACAGTATCAACAGTAGAAACCTTCAAATTTCTGGGTTCTATCATATCGCAAGATCTCAAATGGACAGCTAACATCCAAAACATCATTAAAAAAGGACAACAAAGAATGTTCTTTCTGCGCCAACTCAGTAAGCTCAAACTGCCCAAGGAGCTGCTGATCCAATTCTACAGAGGAATTATTGAGTCTGTCATTTGCACCTCTATAACTGTCTGGTTCGGTTCTGCAACCCAACAAGAAAAACACAGACTTCAGAGGATAATTAGAACTGCAGAAAAAATAATTGCTACCAACTTGCCTTCCATTGAGGACCTGTATACTGCACGAATCAAGAAGAGGGCCGTGAAAATATTTGCAGATCCCTCGCATCCTGGACATAAACTGTTTCAACTCCTACCCTCAAAACGACGCTATAGAGCACTGCACACCAGAACAACTAGACACAAGAACAGTTTTTTCCCGAAGGCCATCACTCTGCTAAACAAATAATTCCCTCAACACTGTCAGACTATTTACTGAATCTGCACTACTATTAATCGTTTCATAGCTCCCATCACCAATCTCCTTCCACTTATGACTGTATGACTATAACTTGTTGCTGGCAATCCTTATGATTATATTGATATATTGATCATCAATTGTGTTGTAAATGTTGTACCTTGATGAACGTATCTTTTCTTTTATGTACACTGAGAGCATATGCACCAAGACAAATTCCTTGTGTGTCCAATCACACTTGGCCAATAAAATTCTATTCTATTCTATTCTATTCTATTCATCTCATATACTATATAGGCTATAAGGGGCTATAAGGGGTGTGCATAAGAGCACAAAAGTGCCTACCGTTCCTGTCCTATTGTTCCCTTCATTATATCAAATTGATATAGTTGATGCATATTTTTTACACACATATATATATTTTCTTCAAAATACGTTGTTTTATCTATGACAATTGTTTGTGTATACTGTTGTGACAAAAATAAATAAATAAAATAAAATACACAGTACAGACTTGCACAAGATAACATAGTTATAATGCTAAACGTTACAGTTTAGCAGAAAATAAAGAATCCAGCTTAGGCTCATCCCTGAGCAACCTTTCTGATTTCCCTATTTAATTATAAGGAGAAAAGACGGAGGGAGGGGGAAAAAAAAACGCCTGTTACGGAACCCGGAATCGCCGATTCCACCACTTTCTCCTCTCTGCACTGTAATTTGGTATCCATGGAAACGAGGAAAGAGGCTACATGGCGGGAGAGAGCGAGCGAGCGGGAGACGTTCTAGGATGTAGACTCGTTGCAGAGGTTTATGTGTGGAAGGAGATGCCGCTCCTTCCGGCGCCGGTTGTTCTCCTTTCCCACCGTGAGGTAAGCGGGTTTCGCGCAGCTCGCGGCGGCGTTGACTAGGCGGGAGGCTCCGTTCGCGAGGCCGGGATTTTTGAGCGGGCTGGGGGTGGTGAGGAGGGCAGGCGGTTTGGGGCTGCTTCGCGACCCTCCTCGCCTGCTGGGCGCCCCGGCTGTGGCTGAATGGCCGCCCTCGCCCCTCTGCCTGTTTGGAAGGGGAGCTGTTCCTGAGTTTCCCCTCAGTGCAGGTGTGTGTGTGGGTCTGTGTGTGTGTAAAAGAGGAGCTGCTCCCGTGTGTGTGTGTGTGTTTTCCCTTCGCGTGTGTGTGTGTGTTTTCTCTTCGCGTGTGTGTGATTGTGTGTATAAAAGAGGAGCTGCTCCCGAATTTCCCTTCAGTGCAGTTGGCTGTGTGTGTGTAAAAGAGGAGCTGCTTCCGTGTGTGTGTGTGTGTGTGTGTGTATAAAAGAGGAACTGATCCCTTCGTGCATTTGTGTGTGTGTGTGTTTTCTCTTCGTGTGTTGTGTGTGTGTGTGTGTTTTCCCTTCGCATGTGTGTGTATGTTTTCCCTGTGTGTGTGTGTTTTCCCTTTGTGTGTGTGTGTGTGTTTTCTCTTCACGTGTGTGTGTGTGTGTGTGTGTGTGTATTTTCCCTTCTCATGTGTGTGTGTGTTTTCCCTGTGTGTGTGTGTTTTCCCTTTGTGTGTGTGTTTTCTCTTCGTGTGTGTGTGTGTGTGTGTGTGTGTGTGTTTCCCCCCTTCATTTACCTGCTTTGCAGCATTTGCAAAGGGGCTCCCGGTGCCCACCCCGGACTGGCAAAGGCTATAGCTGCAAAGCAGGTAAATGAAGGGGGGAAACGCACACATATATATATGTAGGTCTTGGTTATTCGGGTTTGCTCCCAGAAGCACGAAGCTGAAGCCTGAAGATGACGAATGAGACTTCGTCGAAACGTCGCCAAGACAAAACCCGAATAACCAAAGACCTACATACAAACACCCGCGAAAACCTCAGAAAACAAATATATATAAATAAATAAATATATATATATATATGTCTGTCTTTGGTTATTCGGGTTTTCTATATTTTATAATATAAAATACCCAGTAAATTATGTGGTTTTCATTAGCTGCTACTGCTAAGAATACATGTTGCGTCTTACTTACATTTGATTTCTAATATCACAGCCTGGACAAGGACAGCCAAAGGGCCACCAGATGTGATTTAGGAGCAGTAAAATGGCCCTTGTCTGGTTTAGCACAATCTATGAATGGAGTGTAATCTGATTGATGGGCTTCGCAGTGAGACATGTTGGCTGTTTTCTTGGGATGTAAGTAGGGAGAACAGATTCATTGGAGAAAATGGCTGATTAGGGATCTAAGCCGCCTTCCAAAAGACAATGTTTTGATATATATATATATATTTATTTATATTTAAAATATAAATATATATATAAAAATAAAACCCTTGCCAATTAGTGTGTGTTTGGGGTGGAATGTGTTGGGGTGTGTGTGTGCCTTTTTGAAGTAGGTGATTTCTCTGAACTGATAAGTTTCTTTTTTAATCAGGAAGTATGGAAATTTTGTAATGGCAGACTGTCAGCATTAATCAGGACTGAAATCAGATAGTTCCTGCATCTCAAAAATTCTTTCTGTTCCTGCTTTTCATCTCAGCAGATCATGTTTGGCAACTAACTTACTTCCCAGAAATGTGGGGGAGGGGTGGGAGATATATTGTTGATTCGCTGTGGTAAAAGTATGAACTAGAAAGTAAGAGTTCAGAGTTCAGCTGGGTTATAAATGCCTTGGATTTAAATCCTTCACGTGGGTATAGATGGTCCTGGACTCAAGAGTGACTCCTTTGGGGGATGATCTGTATGTGGTGCAGAGCACAGAGTGGGTGATTAAGGCTTTCTATTATTAGCCTTACAGCCAGTCTCTGATCTGTAACTTAAGGACAGTAAAACTGATTTATACTGCGGTTGCGGTTTGTCCAACACATAAAGCCAAGAGGTGTGGCGGATGCACCATACTTTTCTTTACATTGTTCATCGCTCTTTTATCAATCGCTGCAGCTTGCCATATTGTCCCAAAGGTGCTTTTTAGAGAGGCAACTGGATTTTCTGGTTTTTTTTGAAGACATTTCACTTCTTATCCAAGAAGCTTCCTCAGAGCTGAAGAAGCTTCTTGGATGAGAAGCGAAACATCTTCAAAGAAAAACCAGAAAGTCCAGTTGCCTCTCAAAAAAGCACCTATGGGACAAACAAACATGACTGAGAATCTCCATAGACATTTAGCTTGCGACTTGGGATTGATCAGTATTTTGACTTAGTGTATGAGTTGTGATTTCTGGAAATTCTGCATTATGATCTACAAATCATGGTTAAAGATCAACATACAATGGAGAATAAACTATGCATGCTTGTTTACTAGGCATTTTGATTTAGCCTGCCATCTGTACACTGCACGGTAGCCTTCCCATTTCATGTCTCTGTGTTTGCCTTCAAATCATTCTTGACTCCTGGCAATTGCCTAGAGAGGTCCCTGCAGATTTCTTGGCAAGATTTTCAGAAGCGATCTGCCAGTCTTTTTCCTTTATACCAAACTGATCTCCTTCCCCAATTAGTGTTCTATAAATGTTTTGGTCAACCAAGCATGAGATATCTGGGCATTCTTAAGAGTTTTCCTCCTAGCAAAATGAAGGAATATACGGAATACAACTTTTGACTTGTGTTTGGTTTTCACAACAAAAAGAGGAAAGGGAATAGAATGTTGCCAAAGTTGCTGATGGAGCCCTAAATTCTGAACAGCAAGTCACATATAATCTACAAGAGGTCACTATCTTATTTCTCAAATCACACCTGAGGACTTAACACAACCTTTTGATGAGAAGACTTCTTGCCAAAATGTTTAATATCTGAAGAATAGGGATAGAAACCCTTATTCCTGGCATTCCTAAACTAATCCAGTTTTCATTCTAGAGTTTTAGGCTGTTTGTTGAGTGTCTGCTGAATTAAAGGACAACTTGCCTTCAGGGATCTTTACATAAATAAATTTATCTTTCCCAATTTTTTGTTAGCCAAGCTTTCTTTTAACCTGGTCTTTTTATCCTTTGTTAGCAGTCTCATAAAAGGATTGAATCAGTGTGTTCTGTGGTAATTAGTTTAGGCAATTGACTGGGGCTATCTCAGAATGAAAGAGTGAGACCTCAGTTTAAAATAGAATTATAGATGGGATGGAGGAAAACTGCAGGAGAAAAATGCCCTAAGTACCTGGCAGACCTGGGTGTGCTGTTTCTGTTATTGTTATGTGTCATTACAGTTTTACATTAGTAAAGAGTATTTTATCCTATGGTAACATCTAACTAAGTATAGTTAGCTGTTAATTGGACTGGGCTGTCATAAGAACATCTCAAAAGAAGAAAATGGCAAACTACAATTATATTGTAGCCAAGAAAATTACATGGATGCATCTATGTGAGTCATCAGGAATTGGGTTGAACCTGAAGGCATCGTTATTTTAAACAAGCTCTAACAGCAGCATCTTAAATTGTAAAAGAATAAGTCACACATTCTCAGGCAGGAAATAAGGACTGTTTTTTGGCCTGGGGTTTGACAGTAGCTAATCTGCACCTATTGTTAATCTCTCAGATGTGCCATGGAATCTTCCTCAAATTTAAAACAGGTACAGAACTAGCATCTTCTAGAAGTCTTCACCTGCACATTTCCATAATCCATTGTTCTTGGTCATGCAGACAGTCGCTGGCTAGTATGGAGGCCCAGACTATGAAAAATCTGATCTAATTTAAAGAAATTCTTTGGCCCTTCTTGTTAGTCTTTAGATTTGGTTCTTCCTCGGTGTCACATAAAAACAAGGTAGCACTGTTTTGGCCCTTGATCAGCAGGTGAAGTCATTAGAAATAATGGGATTATATTTGAGTTCATAACCTTGGGAATTCTGGTCCGTGTCCCTATTAAAAGCTTGTGCATCTTCTCTTGCTTGGAGAACATAGCTTCCTAATATAAAACTTCTTTCATCCTAGAAACTGGATGGCTTCTAATGTGAATCTCAAGCTGCACAAAGGAATTCTGCTGGAGGACGGCATGCCAGCTGCAAAGAAGCCTAGGTAGGTGGGATACTTTCAAATGGATCTCTATAGCTGCTGAATTGGGAGTGAAAATAAACTTTGGCCCTTTCTCTGGCATGTATGGGGAGATACTTTTCAAAGAACAGTTTTACAGACTGAAATTTGCACTTCAAAATCCTAATTCCAGCCAGCTATTCTGTTTCTGTTTTCATTTCATAGGGGAATACTTTCTTTAGGCACTTCTATTGTCCTCTGCTTTTGGTTCAGTGTAGCTAACCTTGCAAATATAACCACCAGAGTGGTTAAGACTGTACAGTTCTGTCACTGCTATCCTCTAAAGAACTGCAAGCATTCTGGCTGTTTTCCAGTCATTAATTCACAATACAACCTACTTCATGGCACTTTTAGGAAGATGAAGGGGAAGGACCAAGTACTTAAGATCCTACGGTAGGAGAAAAGGTAAGAGAGAAATGTAATCATTAATTATGTTCACATCTTCCCTTCTGTCCTCTTTGGTTGTAGGAAACTCCTGCCAAGTTTAAAATGCAAAAAGCCCCAGGATCTCGTCCTAGTGATTGGAACTGGCATCAGTGCAGCAGTGGCTCCCCAAGTGCCAGCCTTGAAATCTTGGAAAGGCTTAATCCAGGCCCTGTTGGATGCTGCGATTGACTTCGACCTCCTGGAAGAGGAGGAGAGGAGAAAATTTCAGAAGTGTCTCGAGGACAATAAAAACCTCATCCATGTTGCTCATGATCTGATCCAGAAACTGTCTCCTGTGAGTTGAGGCACCCAGAAGAGAGTCTTTTGCAGGCTTGAAATAAAAGATATGCTTAAAATAGCTGAGCTGCAGATGGCCCACTAAGAATGGATGGCTCTGCAAAATTCCAGCTGTCCAGCTGAATGTCATTGGCAGCAATGCTTTGTGTTGAAACCAGTTGTCGCACTTACTTCCAGTAAGGCTAATGGTCCTGTTTTGAGTTCCATCCTTAAAGAAGGCTGAGCATTATGGCTGTGCTTCCTCTAATAGTGTCACTGTGACACATTCCTCTGCTCATGGTCTTTAACCAGTAACATTAAAATGTGTCTCCATAGAAGATCCCCACACCTTACTTTTAAAAGAACCAAAATTGGGTGGAGAGAAGAAGCTGGGCATCCAAACTAATTTGATGATGATAACCTTTATCAGGTTAAGATATGGAGTCTGGTGAGGCATGTCACCTTTTTCCTACTTGAGGCCCTTCTTGTGTGTCCTCTCAATTCCAATAACCACATTATTTAGGATGATGAGAATTAGAGTTCAGCACATCTGGGAGGCTACACTGCTTGGGGCAGGTGGCATGAGATTCTGATTTTGGTGTGTCTTGTTTCCTTTGCAGCGCACAAGCAATGTCCGTTCTTCATTCTTCAAAGACTGCTTGTATGAGGTCTTTGATGACCTGGAGTCCAAGATGGAAGACACTGGGAAGCGGCTCCTGAGGTCAGTGCTTCACCTGATGGAGGACGGCGCCCTTGTTCTGACCACCAACTTCGATAACTTGCTGGAAATTTATGCAGCTGACCAAGGGAAACAGCTTGAATCTCTTGACCTCACTGATGAGAAAAAGGTAACAGTGTCCCTTTTTTTTGTCCTAAAAGGAGTCACATCTTGTGGAGCAGTCTCCCGTGAAAAAATTTAATAAGCCAAAAGTGGTAGGCTTTGGAAACTGCGCTAAGCCAAAAGCAAATAAATCGTGTTGTGCCTTAGCTTGATATAAGAATACTGTCAAATGCACATTGCTTGCTTTGGTTCTCTTCTCAATAGTTAAATTCCAAATGAAAACTTGCTCTAGAGAATCTACAAACTACTGTTGATAGCTGAACACCAATAGAAGTTGGTGCAATCAAAATAAAATGTCCCTGAAACTACACATTTTGTAGTCTCCTTTCTACTTCTAAAATCTTGGGAACAAAGTTTGGCAGCCAAGAACGAGACCGCAGCAGAGACATGAAAGGGAATTAAAGTGTCAAAGTAACAAATAGTGATCATGAAGTTGCTGTGGATTCTAGAATGGGGATGTAGCCTTCCAGCTGTTGTTTCACTGCAATTTTCAGCCTAGATGCTTATATTGAATAGGTCCTTGAGTGGGCACAGGAGAAGAGGAAGCTGAGTGTTCTTCATATCCATGGAGTCTACACGAATCCCAGCGGAATTGTGCTTCATCCTGCTGGTTACCAGAACGTCCTACGCAACGTAGAAGTTATGGTGAGATTGGCAGGTTCTTTTCGACAGTTGTTGACTTTGGAATGAAGATTGTTTGCAGTTTTGATGTGTGAGCTTATAAGCATTTAGAAATAGCCATGGTGTTGGAGCGGCACATTTGAAATTGGAAGGGGAGAAAGAGACAATATATATAGACTCCTACAGACTCCATCTCATCCCCATTCTGCCCATTTTCAGCCTGCCATGCTAGGCTGGAAATGTCTCCTAAACATACATAATTCCTATCCCATATCATCCTGCAGAGAATCAACACTTTGAATCCTGGGTTGTTGTTTTTTAAAAAAACAAACAAACCTCTGCCCATTGAATTAATCAGGCTGGAAAAAGTGGGGGAAAAAACCAGGATTGGCCAAACCAAGTCACAGTTTCTGTGTTTATCTGCAGGGTTGATTCTGACTTGTTCCTGGCTTGCTTAAGACATGAATGGTTAAGATAATCATGTCTTAATTTTCTCTGTAGACTGATCTCCTCCAGAACAGGTACAGGTTGAGATTTAGAAATGGCTCCATCTTTAGACGGGAACTAATCCTTAGAATCTCCTCTCAGTACCTCGTAGAAGGTTTTTTTCATTGTGCTGTCTTGTTAATATTGAATCATAATACTGTTTGAATGTGTATTTGCAATAGCCCTTAAGCAGAAGCTTTCACTGTAATTCTCTGGGGGAAAAATCACTTTTTCCTCTTTTCATAATCGTAACTTTTCCCTTTCTTCTTATGAAGATAGAGACATTTTATCTTTTTGTTTGCTTGTGTGCTTTGTTCTTTAAAGCGAGAGATCCAGAAGTTGTACGAAGCCAAATCTTTCCTGTTCTTAGGCTGTGGTTGGACTGTGGATGATACAACCTTCCAAGCACTCTTCCTTGAAGCTGTGAAACACAAGTCAGATCTGGAGCATTTTATGCTTGTGCGTCGTGGAGATGTGGACGAATTTAAGAAGCTCCGAGAGAACATGCTTGACAAAGGGATTAAGGTCATCTCCTATGGGGAGGAATACTCGGACTTGCCAGAATATTTTGAGAGGCTGGCAAATGAGATCTCCAACTGGAATCAAGCAGGTACGAAAACAATTATTTTAATAATGTTTTCCTATATTTACTGGAGTTTTTCAATGGTTGTGTGCTGCCCAGAATCACTTTTTTTTATGATAAATAAAAATAAATTTGTTTTCTAACAGATGAGTTTACTGGTGTGTCCAGAAATCCCAAAGACAAACAGATCTTATTCATTTCATAGATTTATCAAATTTAGAATCTGCCCATCTCACTTAAGAGTGATGCTGGGTGGTGTGTGACCTGGGTTCTTGGGTGTGCCCCCCTCTCTCCCCAAAGTTGCCTTTGAGTTCTTTTTAATGCAACAGATGGGGATAATTTATGAAGTGCAGTAAAAAAAAACTGTCTACTATTGACCTCACCCCATTCCTAAGAGGTCTGTAAGGGGCGTGCATAAGAGCACAAACGTGCCTACCGTTCCTGTCCTATTGTTTCCTTTCATTATATCCAATTAATATAGTTATTACATACTTATGCTTATATATATGCTTATATATTATATAGTTACTTTCATGCTTATGCTTATATATACTGTTGTGACAAAATAAATAAATAAATAAATAAAAAATAAAGTATTAACTGTGTTCTAAACAATATTTAAATGTAATATAGGTTACAATTTACAACCATCAATGTAAATTATATACACAGCTTAATCTAGTTCAGATTGTATTGGACCTACCCGCTTTTTAGAAGTTTAGACTCCAAGGTTTTCCAATTAGAGATTTAGTGTAGGTGCTAAAAATGCTTCTGGATTTCTTTCATACATTCTTTGACCTTTCACACTGTTTTAAGATAACTTTTTTTTTCTTCCTCCCAGGTTCACGACAGGGGGGACACCTGAATGGCACAGATACTGTGCGTATTGAAAACAAAGGTACAGAACTTACTTAATATTCAGAATTCCTTGCAGTCAGCTGGGAAGATAAATCTTTCTAACCAGCAGCTACCACTCACACTAAAATTGTCTTTTTACGTGTGGTAGAAGCTTAGGACTCAACATAGCAGAAAGTACCTTACAGGGATGGAAAATGCCCTAAGAAGAACGGCAGTAGATACTTCCCTGCTTCAAAACTCCCAATAAGGCAGGTTAAGGTGGTGTTTTTTGTGTGATTGTTCTGTGTTAGCAGAGAAAAGTGAAGAAAAGCAATAAATCCAATGGTGTTTATTGCCACCGGACTAATTTAAAAACTTTTGTTTCTTAGGGAAGAATACTTGTTAAAAGGGAAACTGCTGTGTTTTACAGGATACCTTAGCCTAAGAACTCTCTGAAACCTGGTTTGATCAGGTGAAACAGATTGCGCGTTTCCTGTGTGTAGAGTAACTAGGGCAACATCCAGGTATTTGTCCATTCATTTGCCAGAGATTGGACCAACTGGATGAAACCTACAGGACACACTGATATTGTTCCTGATGAATTAATGCAGAAAAACACACTCCTGATCGTTTAATAGACCCTGATGCTGAGGAACAGGAAGCACATTCCACAGCATGTTTTCCCAGTTCTGTTCTTTGCTAGATCCCCTTGTGGAAAAAAAAACTTAGCCTGTTTAAGCATCAAGAATCCTTAGGGGGTGAGAGGCATCACTTCTGCTTAGATAAGTAATACGATGCATGGAGGATCTGTACTTTATACAAACCGCTCTCCTCTCATCCATCCCTCTTACAGGAGAGAATTTCTCAAAGCTGCCGTTAAGTTACCTCTCTGTAAATTCAGGGTTCTACATGAAGGATGTATGGTTGAGATAATTGGTGATTTGCCATATGGTGGTAGACTCAAAACCTGTGCCTTTTCAGTCTTCTGGGAGCTAGAAGTTAATCCTGTGCACCATTTTGTGTGGTTTCCAGCCAGCCTTTTTTATATGATTCTCCATATTCTTAAGAATGTCTCCCTTCAGTAAGGACAGACAACAACTGAAGATACTCGGGGAGTAACTAAGAACGCTTGGCATGTTGCCAGAGCAAGTGGCATGCAGGTCCTGTAGTTATATGACTGCATGGCTGTCTGAGGAATTCTGGGAATTGAAGTCCATACAACTTAAATGTTGCTGAAGTTGGGAAACACTGCAGTAGATTTAAGCCATTATATTTCCTTTCGAGAGAGATTTTCCCAGACATGTTTATTCAATCTGATCTCATTTTCTATTTAAGTTTTGTATTTAACAAAACCAATCCTGTCAAAACTGAGTTTATTACCTCTATTTTGATATTCTGTAAAAATTTAGACTGAGTCATGTGAACATTTTTTAAAAATGTAAAGGTCTAATTTTCTAAAACTTTTTTACTTTGTATAAATTCGAACCTAGGATTTTTTTAAAAGTTCATCTGTCTCTGATTTACATATAAATTATGGCTGCTAATCATGATGGTAATCAGCATAATATGCATACAGTACTTTTCGTTCACTAACTCATGGTTTACATAGCTATCCAAATTCTGGGTTGGCACAATAGTGTACTAAAATAATAGTTGACTAATTTGTGGTTTACCTGTTCGATGAATGCTGGTCTGAAGCTAGCTTAGCTAGATTTATTTCACTATATTTTGTCTGCTTTTATATATTACTAAATTGTGATCTTTTAAAGCTATTGTTTACTGACTAATCTAATCTGGTGGTTTGTATATGACACTAAGCCAAAAATAAACCAAGTGAAGGGTTGGTGCTTGTGTGTTAATTTGGTCTTTAATAGACAAAGTGGTGAAGCAACTGGATAAACAAAACTTTTTAGATTTTTGTTTCAACCTGTCCAGTGAGCAGGTGGCCGGTCAGGGAATGTAGTCCTTATTCCTGCTTGTTCATATCAAACTACAGGCTTAAAGTAACATGGGGATGTATCCATTCTCAACAACAGCAGCTTCATGAGTCCCGCTGTTGCAAAGCCCTCCTAAAATCCTAGAGATGGGCCTAGCAAGAATAGAACAGAAAGTGAGTAATCTGCACACCTAGAAAACCTGTTGATCACACTTGATCTTAGAGAAGCCGGCTTTTCAAATTCAGGAAGACAAAGAAAAGGTTTTAGAAATTTTATATAAATTTTCAGCAGGCAGCATTCAACTTATTGCACTAGAGCACATCTGCAATGCCGAGCTACCAAGGCGTCTTTGTGGAGACATTGGTGTTATTCAACATAGCACTTTATATCAGGATCAAGAGGCACTCTGAGAGGAGGAGGAAAGGGAGGAATGCAGCAGGCAGCCACCGGGATTATCCCTAGTGGAGGAAGGGGGGAAAAAAAGCGGACAAATTGGTTTGGAAAGCAAAAGCCAGTGCAGATGGGATAGCATGCAGTGGCTCCTGCTGGCTGGTTGTGTATCCCTCCCCCTTGACGGGTGAGGCGAGGCAGTGACTTCCAGCGCTGGCTTCTTTATGGAGGAGAGAGAAATCATTAAACCCACTCCTTAGGCTAGAAGCTCATCTGCCAAAATTAAAATCCATACAAAGACTTATTTTTTCCCTTTGGGGGAAGGACCCTGTTGGCTGAGAAAGGGGCCAGATAAAGAAACTGTCCATAGAGAATCATCAGGGAACACAACCATCTGCTTCTCTGGTGTGGATAGAAGATGGTGTGCAAAGATACACACAGGGTCATCATAGACAATTCAGACAAGCTTAATGCATAAGGGGTTGATGAGAAGACTTTGTGAAAGAATCGGCAGTGCTCACATTCATACTTCCTCCTTTGAGAGCAAATCTGCCCTTACTCTGTTGCAGGGTTTTTTTTTTGGTCTTCAGTTGGGGAATTGTGATCAAAGCCAGTTTATGAAGCCTACAACATTAGCGGCCTCTATCTCTGCTCTACACAATAATTGGGGGCGGCTAATTTAACTGCTAGGAAAGAGCCATTTGTCCAGGCGTCACCCCTTTGGTTTCTAATCCCCAAAAATGTAATCCAGAGCAGCTGTTCAGGCCCAAGGCAGAATCTGAGGTATGTCAGTCAGGCCAAGGGCTGGAGTACAATTCTCTTCCTCAACTCTTGTGATACCACTAACCAAGGATGAGCTAGAAAGAGCGCCACCAAGGGGAAAAAAAAAGGCTTTACTGGACAAGGGAGCATGGAGTAAGGAGATACTCTAGAGTAGGCATTTTGAGAAAGACTTGTCTCAAAGAACTTTAGAGCAGGACAGTGTCATTTTAAATAAGTGGAACACAACTGAAGACAGGCAGCTCTCACTAAAACTGAACCCCATGCACTGCAGGGAGGAAAGTGTGCAATATACATAAAGAAATGAGGACAGTGGCTTTATTTTTTTCCTAGCGCTCCTCTATTCTGTTGCACTATACCAAAAAAAAAAAAAAGGAAAAAAAAAGCAAGGGATGAAGGGGGGGGGGAGGTGAGGCAAGCTTCCAGGAAAAGTCACATTGGAAAGCACATTCTAAGACATCGGCAAACAGGAATTTGGTGCAATAATGGATGCTTAGGCCTTCATAAGAGCAGCAACTACAGCCTTGGCATTAAGGCTACGTAGGTCACAGTAGGTCTGTCCAGTTCCCACAAAGACAATCGGTTTGCTAGTGATGTATGTCATGGAGATTGCGGCACCAACCTGGGAAGGAAAGCAAAGAGCACGTGTGATACAGACTTTCAGGGGACCAAGCAAATCAGGATAAACCTGAGCAGCTCTTTTAAGGCAAGCAACCTTATATATCCCCGTGGGTATAATTGCAAAGGGATCAATACTTCGGTTGCCATAATTAATCTACAAAGCAAACAGTAAGGAGTTTTGTTTTGTTTTTGCAGCCAGAAATGCAGCCCTTTTGTTCTGTTCAGTGGCCATCATATCAGGCAAGCAAGGCTTGGAGCTTCTTGCAATTCTTTAATTCTTGAGCCTTCCACAAAAATTGCCTAGAGGCTGCCAAGCTGGTCTAAGACACCCCTCAGCCCCAGCCAAAACATGTCAAAGGTTCTGCCTGTCTCAAGCAAGGAGTTCAAATGAGCCCACATTTACCTTGTCATCAATGGTGTCAAACTTGGTGAGAACAATTCCATCAATGAGACGTGGGGATTGAGCGATCGAGTAATCCGCAAGAGCTTTGTTAAATTTGACCTGAAGGAGTGGTGAAAGGAAAAAAAGGGAAATGGGTTTGGAAAAATCTGCATTTGTCTTTTGTTCACATTATGTGTGGTAGAACCTTCAGAGTTCCACACAAGTGATCTACAGCCTAATTCCTGAATGTAACACACTGCATGATAACCATTCAACTGAGAGATGGATTAGATGCCTGGGTTTGCTGCTTAATGTGAGGCTCAAATCCGTTGTGAATTGAATGATGTGAAGGAGGGTTCTTTTGGTTAAAAGAAAAAGAAAAACACTCTCCAGAAGGTTGCCAAATAGTGGAAGAGGCACAATCCACAATGACTTCCAAGATCACCTGGGAGTTAAACATTTGCAAGTGGCTCATCTCTGGTTTATGCTTTGGATATTATAGTTAGCTTTGATACCAAATTACGATCGCTCAAGCTATCCTCCACAAAGGATGAAGCACTTACCAGCTGATCCACAGCCTCGTTACCCACCAGAGCTTCACCCACAAACAGAACAAGATCTGGGGTGTTCACCGCAATGAGCTTAGCCAGCGCTGTCATCAAGGGAGCGTTGTCTTGCATCCGGCCTGCTGTGTCCACCAAAACTACATCGAAACCTTGGTTGCGTGCTGGCAAGGAAGAAAGATGGGTGAAATGGTGCGTCTTCGGTAAGAGGAATAAGACTGGGTCAGAATGGTTTATATTCTGTAGCACCTTCAGAGGTGGAGAGCAAAGGCAGGAGAAGAAAAAAGACATTTCGGGCACCAACATGATTGGGTGGGGCCAGAAATGTACCATATTTTTCAGACTGCAAGATGCTCCAGACTATGAGATGCACCTAGCTTTTGGGGAGGAAAACACTCTTCCCCAAAGAGTGAAGAAAAAAAAAATCTTCCTCTGCCTCACAGCATCCTTTTGGTATTCATCTGGCCCGGGGTCTGCAAACTTGGCTCTTTTAAGACTTGTGGACTTCAACTCCCAGAGTTCCTCAGCCAGCAAAACTTGTGGAGTTGAAGTCCACAAGTCTTAAAAGAGCCATTTGCTGTGGCCAGTTTGCTGCTGCCTGTTTGTCACCCCTACCTGTTTGCCGCCATGGCTTGTTTGGCACAGCCTGTTCACTGTGGCCCATTTGCCACCGCCGCTGCAGCCCATTTTAGAACAGCTAATCGGCGCCGCACCAACTCCCCCCCTCTCCCACTGCAGTATTCGCTGTATTAGACTCACAGACTTTTCCACCCACTTTTTTTGGGGGGTATAAAAGTGTACCTTATATTCTGAAATACAGTAATCTGTGAAATTTACCAGGTAGGCCTTACCATATAAAATTGCCTCCATGGCAATGCCGGCTGCATCCTTCCCATATCCCTTCTCATAAAGCTGCACCATGGTGTGACCATTGTGGCTTTCTGGTGGGTGCAGAGTATTCAGGCGGCGAGTATGAGTACGTAGTTGCTCCACAGCTCCGGCACGGAAGGTATCACAGGCAGCAATGAGGACACTATACCCGTTTTCAATCAGCCAGAAAGAAATCTGGAGGTTGGGCGGAAGAACATGAGCTTGCTAACTCTTCCGAGCACAAAACCCAATACATTAATACTTTAATATATCAACTTTAAGGACAGGAGAATCATCTTTCCTGCATTTTCCTCTGAAGTAGGTAGGGATCAAGAAAATGAGGAACATTTTATACCGTGCTTTACAGCAGAAGACCTTAAGCAAGAAGCGGGCCTCCTATGTCTACATCTCCATAAAATGACTCCCTATGCCAGTCTGAAATCTTGGGATATTAAAGACTTCAGTAGCTCCAAAGTTCCAGTTGCTTACAAGCACAGAGGTAAGCCTCTACCTACCTTGGCCAAGTTGGTTGACTTCCCAACTCCATTGACGCCACAAAAAGTGATAACGTAAGGTCGGCGGTGAACCTTGGCATCCATCACATCACGCAAGACGTCCACCCGGCGCTGAGGCTGGAGGATCTGCACCAGAGATTCTTGAAGGGCTTGCTTCACAGTTGATGTCACCGCTGGAAAATTGAAAGCGAGCAATGTATTTCCTCTATATGATGTACTTTTGTAGAAATTTCCCATACCCCATAGCCAATGTGGAGAACAGATAAGACAGCCTGGGACAAGATTAATCAGGGATAACAGCGAACAGCAAACTCAACTACAGGCTAGTTACTCTCTTAAGTATGCCACATGTGTCATGTTTCTGTGCAGGTATCTCCTTCCACCCTCATCAAAACATACCAAAAACATTTCATGAGATATTCTTTTGGTCGATTATGCTTTGGACTTAACACAATCTCTTTCTAGTTGGGAATGAAATAGAGCAAGGGTCTGCAAACTTGGCTCAAGACTTGTGGACTTCAGCTCCCAGCTTTGCTGGCTGAGGAACTCTGGGAGTTGAAGTCCACAAGTCTTAAAAGAGCCAAGTTTGCAGACCCCTGGAATAGAGCAACAAAAATAATTACAGACTGGTACACTTCCAGTATGCTCTATTGCACTGGTCCACAACCTTTCTTTCTTGGAAGCCCGGTGGAGGGAGCGGGGGATGGTTCCATGCGAGAGGCAGGTGTACATGGAAGAGCGCGCAGCATTTACAAGTGGAGCTTGGTTCTGAATGGGCTACGGGTTTTGGGCCGCGGCCTGGGGATTGGGGACCCCTGCTCTATTGGGCAAATGGGGTGTTATAGCTCTACTGTGATGTACGCCGTCCTTTCTGATGGAAGATGGTGAACAATTTAATCCAGAAAAACCAAACTACTTCGATAGGTGGATTCCACTATGAATGAGTGTATTTGGGTTCGTATCCAAGGATGGTCCCAACAGATGAGATCGTCTCCAATAGGGGGAAAAGCTACCAGAAAGTTAGAAACACTTACTAGTGAAAGTACCCATCACTTTGCCTTCCAGTTTCTTTGCAACAGATTCACACAACTGAACTGCAATTTCAGCAGCAACGTTCTTCGCTTTGGGAAAAGAAAAGGCACATCGTGAGTTAAGAATGTAATGTTTCTAGCTCGTATTGTAAGGCACCTGAGTCTTGTAACAAATGAGGTAAGACAATGCTGCCTACAGTCATCCTAGATTTAAAGCCAACATCCCTCAGCTGAACCTGTCAGCTTCTTCTGTAGTCAGGAAGTTACTTTGAGAAATAGTAAGCTTTGGCCATGCAGACCATCTAATGCTTCAAAGATAGAATTAAGCTGTGAATGTGAGGGAGGAAAGGAAGTGCAGATGTCACAGATAATCTTATGCAAAAAAATTTCCCTCTAGTTTTCGTTTATTCAAGAAAGACAAAGGGACATATTAACAATCAAAACTGTAAGGGCTGTGGAAAGGGGAGTTGCGGGCTGCTCGGTTCTGCTATAAATTCAAATCTTCCTGAACCTGACCAATGTTTCAAGATGTATAGCTTCTACATAACCCTACGGCCTCTATATCTCTCTTAAAAAACCAACATGATTCTGCAGTATAAAGATCTAAACTAAGTTCTGACAGCCCTTCCAGAGATTCTGTCCAATCTCCAATATTCCTAGATTAGAAGATTGGATCTTAACTGGAGGATCAACTCTGAAAGCAAGGAAAGTCAAAGGCATTTGGGTCGTTGACTAAAGTTATAAACCAAGGAGACTTTTGTTTTGAAAATACGGTAGAATCAAGAAGAAATACATGAAATGATACGAAACGCATTTTGTAAGGAATTTGGGGAGTTGCAAATCTCGAAACTCTCTTTCCTTGCTCTACCTTACTTTCATTTAGCCTTCAAGAAAGAAACTCATCATTTCCAAGCCCCAACTAACCACATGGCCAACTTTTCTGACTGCTGGAGGAATGTCTTGATGTAGCATCGCTGTGTGAAGCCCAAAATTAGCCTCTGGCCAAAGGAGTTCAGCTTACCGATCAAATGATCTTTCATCTTCTCCAGCACAGGCTCCATATCTTCTCTTGACAAGCTTTTAGAACCCACAAGGCCCTTCAGCATCCCAAACATGCCTCCAAGGCCACTTTTCTTCTTGCTGGAAACAGGAAGGAGAGGTTCACGTAGTGGAAAAAGCGAATCAAATAAAGGAATTTCCTCAAGTGCCCCCTCTTCAGTAAAATAGTGATATGATCTTGTCCCAAAGGTGCTTTTTCAAGAGGCAACTGGACTAAAGCACCTGTGGGACAACCATGACCTGGATGACTGGGAGACTCCATAGACATTTAGTGTTATGATCCTTTTTTTTTAATTATTATTACTTTTTTTGCAACAAACAAACAAAAAGAAAATACATTATTACACCCTTGTGCTATACATAAAAGGAAGATTTGGGTCTTCGGATATATCCTCATGATTGCCAAAATCCACGTTCTCGAGGTACAGGTACTGAAGCGTCCAATGTTCCAAGCGCAAAGTCCACAAATGGTTTCCAAGTCTTCCAGAAAATATCTTCTTTATACACACCACTTCTAATTTTAATATCACATGTCATTTTATCATTTAAAGCTAATTTCCACATTTCAGAATTCCACTCTTCTATTCTAAAAATCACATCTAGTTTCCAATATCTAGCTATTATAATTCTACCTATTATAATCATAATTCTAATCAATTCTTTTTCATATTTTGTTAATTCTATTTCCTTAATTACCAACAATAATACAGTTTCCACTCTCAATGTTATTACTTTCCCCATCATTTCAAATATCATTTTCTCCAATTGTTGCCAAAACTTTTTAACCTTATCACAATTATACCACATATGTTCATAAGTCCCCAATTCCATCTCACATCTCCAACATTTTTTACTAATTTTTTTATCCATTTGTGACAATCTTACTGGAGTCAAATACCATTTCCAAACAACTTTATAATTGTGCTCTTTAATCCTTATAGATAAAGTTCTCATAATTCTACTCTTCCAATTCATATGATCCTTTTTTTGAAACATTCTTTCACAACTTCTCTAAGTCACTTTTCAGCAAGCTGAGATGGGGTGAAAACACCCCAATGTTGAAGAGCACATGAGCGACAAAATATAGAATGGCAGTTGCTTAAGTACATGTTCCTTCATCAGGATCCTCAACTTGATATCCTCCAATTGTTTTGAGCTTCTGTTAAACATAAGCCCCAGTCAACGTGACCAATGGTTTATGACAGTTGTAAAGCAGAATATCTGATAAACATCAGCTCACCCTTTTGCAAACTACCTTCAAACTGACACTGGTCTCTTGAAATACGTTCCCAGATCATGAGAACAAAGTGTCAGACTGCCTCTGATTATATTTAGGAAAGAAAACACCTTGACTTCATTTGAAAATAAAGAAAAGTACTTTTACTCAATACATCTGGATTACAGCCGTGGATAGTTGAATCTGAGACAAAATATGGCTAACATCCCATATCCCCTCGTTAGTCCCTCCTCCCCACAAGAGGTCAAGCAGGGCTGGGCCAATGCCAGCTCCTTCTCCTCCCCCTCCCCAATCTCCTTCTGAAGGTCTCCAGCTGCTTGGCATGTCAGGAATGCAGGTTTCATGCTGATTTCAAACCTTTCCTCCCCCTCTTCTTCTTTTTTATGTCAGATGACACTCTTAAAGGGCCCTCTTCTCTTAACCTGATAGGATAGTAATACACCTTAAGTCCATGAGCTATTCTACATTAAACATAATGACATTTCAATTTAACTACTAAATATAAAATGCACAAATAGAAGCGAAGATTGGAGTGGAGGCTGACACAAAGTCACATGCGTGTGGGCAAGCAAAACCATTTACATACTAAGTATTCTGTGACAAAAGTGTTTGATTTTTGTTTTATTGAAAAGGGAATTATGCTTCAACATGGGAAAAGGCATAGAGATAAGTATTGGCAAGGGAGACAAAGATTGGGAATTAAGACGTATCATGGCTACGCTGACTGTCCATTTTAGTTCTGGCTCATTCTTTTCCATATCAAAACAGACCATAATTTCAAGGCCTTAGCATGTCCTGCAGCTGTTCTTCGTGGTAGTTCTTGTCCCAACACCAGAGGGATTCTGTCTGAAGCAGAGACTGAGTTCACACATTACTCTAAGCTAGCATTTCCCAATCTTGGTAAACTGAAGGTAAGTGGACCCAGAATTCACAGTAATGATTATGCTGGCTGTGGAATTCGGAGAGTTGAATTCCATATACCTGAAAACTGCCAAGATTGGGAATCCCTGCTCTAAGCCATAAACTCATTAAAAGTTACAATCCATAAAAATCAAGGAAACTTCCACAATGGCGCCCACACCTGCAAGTTACTTTACAAAGCAGATCAAGAGGCCCAGGGATTTTACCTTGTGTCTGAAGAGTTTGGAACCACTTTATCCTCTTCTCCGGGATCCTCCTCGCTATCATACTCAAGGTCAAGAAGACGGCCAGGCTCACGACTTCCATCGACCAGCAGCTGAACCGGAAATAGTTTGTCTTAGGCCCACGAGCAGACATCGCTTATTGTGGCTTAATTAATAAACGGTGGTTAAACCGGAATTCAGTTAATCCTTTACTTTTGCAAATGTGGCTCAGCCATTGATCAGAACGACGTGTTTGCTTTAGTGGCAATGTCTGTTCTAATGTCTCGTGATACAGAAGCCCTGATAATCTGTGCTGAAGATTTTGGTGGAAGAAAAATCACTTTAGTTATGGAGAGCCCTAATCAAGGTTCCAGACAAAGCCACCAGAAGGGCAGGGAAGTGGAGATCTTACCATTTCTGGATCATAATTCTCCATGGGACAAGCGTCTGTGTTTCCATTAGTAGTGGAGTTACTATAATCAAGTACTTTGGCATTAGAGTTCCCTGTATCCCACACACGGGGCTTCTTCCCCTTGTCCTTCTGAGCATCTGGCTTTGGAGACTTGCTAAGGGAGGAAAAAGGGAAAGTCCTTTAGATCTCCGTACTGAACTAAGCAGAATTTCTGTTCCGAATGACAAATACATGCAACCTGGCTGGGCCATAGAGAGAAAGGATTAGAAATGCAAACTGCGTTCGGAGTATAAGACGCACCTTAGTTTTTGGTGAGGAAAATAAGAAAAATGCTGATTTTCCTCTGGGAACAGCTGATTGAGGGTATTCCGGGAGGTGGATCGGCCTCCCAGAATACCCCCAATCAGCTGTTCCCAGAGGTGAATTTTAGCAACAGGTTCCTTGGTTGGGAGCTCTGTGCCTTTTTTCTGCCTCTGAAACTTCTGAAACTCCATTTCAGAAAAAAACTTTTTTCTGCCTCTGAAAGCCTCTGAAACAGCTTCAGAAAAAAAAGCCATTAAAGCTCTGTTTGGGGCTTTTTTTCTGAAGCTCTGTTTGGGGGCTTCTTTTCTGATGCTTTTTTCAGCCTCTGAAACCTCCGTTTGAGAAGCTGGGCGGGGCTACATTCGGATGCACCCAGATTTTCATCCTCTTTTTGGGGAGAAAAAGGTGCGTCTTATACTCCAAAAAATACGGTAGTACTTCTCCTGGCTGACTGTGGTAAAGAGTAATGTTAGATGTTTGGAGGGCATATCCGGAGCGATATAACCATCCAAGATCGGTTCTGTTGGATGAAGAAACAAGAAACATCCAGCTCATCCAGTTATTGGCCTCGCTTACTTGGACTTCTCTCCACCCTTCAGCCGTTTCTTGAAGAATTCTTCCCGGTTCTTCCTCAAAATTTCATCCTTGCTCAGTTCTTCTTTTTCCCCAGTTGCAAGAGGAGGGTCCAGCTTAACGGCAGGAGCGGTTTTGGGAGCTGCAGCCATTTCATTTCCTTGAGCTGTAATTTAAAAAAAAATGTCATTGTCCCGTACAATGTTGTGAAGCAGGAACTGGCAGAAAGCAGCTTTAAAGGTGAATGTACCCTTCGCTTACAAGGTACCACAAACACGAATCCCCTTGTTCTTCAGGGTTAGGAGTCATTGCTCCCTCCAATACCAACTCACCTTCTTTTTTGGAACCTTTGTTTTTCTTATTCTTAGTTTTCTCTTTTGGTTTCTCTCCCCGAGTTTCTATCATAGACTTCACGGTTTTTTGGGACTTTGCTGATTGTTCAAAACTCTTCATAGCAGTGGGAGCTCGGATTTTACTGCTCCCCTCTGCTTCCCTGATCAGAAAGAGGGGAAAAAAATCATGTAATATTAAGAATGCCATGAAAAAAACCCCACGTTTAATGCAAAGAATCAGTTTTCAGCAAATGAACCAGCAAACATGTGGAAAACTCTTAAAAATATCACCGGCTATGGCAAACCTCCTTCCCAGGCTGAAGGTAATCAACAACTGGCAGATGACCTGAATGAGTTTTACTGCAGGTTTGAAAGGAAACTACAGCCACCTATCTCCACAACCCCCATCTCAGACACACCAACAACAGCCAAGCCTCCTACAACTGACCCCATTTCATTGGGTTCACAACCCCTAGTGATCACAGAAAAGGAAGTGCAGGACCTATTTCACAGACAAAAGCCAGGAAAAGCTCCAGGCCCAGACAAGATAACTCCTTCTTGCTTAAAAGTCTGTGCTGACCAATTGGCCCCCATCTTCACCCATATTTTCAATAAATCACTAGAGATGTGTTATGTTCCTTCTTGCTTCAAACGCTCTACCATCATCCCAGTGCCGAAGAAGCCCACCATCAAGGAACTGAATGACTACAGACCAGTTGCTTTAACATCTGTAGTCATGAAAACCTTTGAAAGGCTAGTGCTTTCCTACCTGAAAACCATCATGGATCCGCTGTTAGACCCCTTGCAATTTGCATACCGAGCAAATAGATCAACAGATGATGCTGTTAATATGGCTCTGCACTACATCCTACAACATCTTGAGTCTCCAAAGACCTATGCAAGGGTCCTTTTTGTAGACTTTAGTTCAGCATTCAATACCATCATTCCAGACATTCTTCTAACTAAGCTAAACCAGCTACAGGTACCGGAACAGACTTGTAAGTGGATCACAAGCTTCCTAACAAACAGGAAGCAGCAGGTGAAGCTAAGCAAGATCACATCAAATACCTGTACAATTAGCACAGGGGCCCCCCAAGGCTGTGTGCTCTCCCCACTTCTCTCTGTATACCAATGACTGCATCTCCAATGATCCATCTGTTAAGCTACTGAAGTTCGCAGATGACACAACAGTGATTGGTCTCATTCGAGACAATGACGAATCCGTCGAACGACTAGCCTTGTGGTGCAACCAAAACAATCTGGAACTGAACACACTCAAAACCGTAGAAATGATGGTAGACTTTAGGAGAAACCCTTCCATACTGTTGTGTCTTGCCCGCCCTCAGAGCAGCCGGGGCCTTCTTACCTGCTCCCGAACACTGAGGAATGTATGCCTCCCGGTCCCAGTCCTGGCTCCATGCCCACACAAACTGCAGAAGAAGGAGAATCTCCCTGCCCCAGCCCTGACTCCATGCCCAGGCAAACGGAGCAGCTAGACCCCTCCCCCTCCTCCACAGCATGTGAGCCTGAGGAGGGTTTACTCCCAAGAACAGCTGATTGGAGTGACCCTCGCATCAGAAGATTGGAGAGGCGGAGGCAACAGAGGGAAGGGAGGGGCAGGCCTTAATGAGTGCTGAGTCATGGAGCCACACCCCATGGCCTATATAAAGGAGCTACTTTCTGGCAGTCTCTGAGTCAGGCAAAAGTCAAACTTATCTTGCTGAAGTCACTTACTGGTCTCCTGCCTGCTCTGAGGACTTTGCTAGGACTTTGGGCAGAGCTGCAGAGGCAAGCCTGATTCGGATTTCCCGGACCCAGCCGTCAGTGGAGGAGTGGGACACGACACATACTTCCACCTCTCACAATACTTGACAACACAGTATCAACAATAGAAACCTTCAAATTTCTGGGTTCTATCATATCACAAGATCTAAAATGGACAGCTAACATCAAAAACATCATTAAAAAAGGACAACAAAGAATGTTCTTTCTGCGCCAACTCAGTAAGCTCAAACTGCCCAAGGAGCTGCTGATCCAATTCTACAGAGGAATTATTGAGTCTGTCATTTGCACCTCTACAACTGTCTGGTTCGGTTCTGCAACCCAACAAGAAAAACACAGACTTCAGAGGATAATTAGAACTGCAGAAAAAATAATTGCTACCAACCTGCCTTCCATTGAGGACCTGTATACTGCACGAATCAAGAAGAGGGCCGTTTAAATATTTGCAGATCCCTCGCATCCTGGACATAAACTGTTTCAACTCCTACCCTCAAAACGACGCTATAGAGCACTGCACACCAGAACAACTAGACACAAGAACAGTTTTTCCCCGAAGGCTATCACTCTGCTAAACAAATAATTCCCTCAACACTGTCAGACTATTTACTGAATCTGCACTACTATTAATCGTTTCATAGTTCCCATCACCAATCTCTTTCCACTTATGACTGTATGACTATAACTTGTTGCTGGCAATCCTTATGATTTATATTGATATATTGACCATCAATTGTGTTGTAAATGTTGTACCTTGATGAACGTATCTTTTCTTTTATGTACACTGAGAGCATATGCACCAAGACAAATTCCTTGTGTGTCCAATCACACTTGGCCAATAAAAATTCTATTCTATTCTATTCTATTCTATTCTATTCTATTCTATTCTATTCTATTCTATTCTATTCTATTCTATTCTATTCTATTCTATTCTATTCTGCTTCCCTCCATTCCTTCTTTCCTCCTATTGGGCACTTCAAGAGATGATTTTGACCTGTGTACTGTAGCTATATTTCAATGTTATTTGCAGTGATTATGTCTTCTCCCAGAATCTCTCTCATCAAATGTGTCTGTGAATATATCATGCACAATATTTATTTTAAAAATGACTATTATAAATCAGTTTCCTGGCTGATCCTAAAAATAGGGCCCTTCTGAATTATTCTTAGCATAGGAGGGTATTAACTGATCTTATCTTGGGGGTAATCGCTTGGCTTATAAATATGGATTGCACACATCGCATATATCCATACTTTTATAAGGTAAGTTTGTTATCACAAACAGTTATTTCAAATTACTTTCCCCTTTTATGCAGGGAGAGAGTAAGGGAAGTTCAAGGTTTGTCAAGACAATTGCATAACATTCTGTATCAGTTCTATTTCTGTAATCAGAAGAAAACACCTCTTAGCAAGATTATATCCCTTAAGCCAGGATTTCCCAGCCTGTGAGATCAACCTGCCTTGGGAAATTTCTGACAAGAGTCCAGGGGCATGAAGAAGAAAAGCATTAGTTGTACATTATTACAATAAACCCCCTTTCCTAAAGCTTTGTTGTATTGCTTTGTCATTTGTGTTCATTTTGGTACTTCGATTTTAAGAGGAGGTATGTACAGTGGCCTCTAGTGTGGAGATTACACAAATGTGATGACAAAACTTTTAGGAACCCTGGCTATGATCTACTTTAAATGAGAAATATATAGCAATAGCACTTAGGGTTCATATTACTTTACAGTCTTCTCTAAGCAGTTTACAGAGTAAGCCTATTGCCCCCAACAATCTAAGTCCTCATTTTACCAACCTCGGAAGGGTTAGAAGGCTGAGTCTACCTTGAACTGGTCATGGTTGAACTTCTGGCTGTGGGCAGAGTTAGCCTGCAATACCACATTCTAATCATTGCACCAGCACAGCTCTTACTACATCCATTATTCTGTACCAAGTCCTACCTGCTAGCACTCTCAGTGGCCAGGAATCTAAGAATCGGATGAACACCAAGTTACCTATCTCAATATCACCAGTCATAAGTCTGGGTATAGTTAACATGCTAGCCTAAAGCTGGGAAGAACTCAGCAGCTTTGGAATAGGTGGGTTTTTGAACACAAATTTAATTTGATAGCCAAGACAAAGCAAATAGCTTCAAAATTCCTAAAGTACACTACAACAAAGTGCACAACAACTGAATTGAACTGAACAATTGAACATAAGGACCATCCACAGCCTTTCATTTTGCCCAGCTCTCAGTGATTCACACTGCAGTCTTTCAGCTGCAAAAGATAAAGCAACTGGGATAGGTCAACCCCAGGAAAACGTGTGTGACCATAAAAGCGATGACTCTGTTACCGTTGGAGACGTAGAAAGTCCTCCTTAAAATCAAAGGTGCCATTAAGGATCCCAAGAGTTCCCTTCTGTTGAAACTCGTTTCGATATTTATCTCTGAACTCCTTATGGACATCGTCTATCAACTTATCCACATAGGTTAAAGTCAAGATTTTCTGAAATCCAACCTGCAAAAGAGAAGCCGTGTGGTTAAGAAAAAAGGTACCTAGTTAAGAGAGCTCATATTTAAGGATATGCAAATTCTTCTGCCTTAATAGTCCACAATATGAATCAGTTGCCTCCATTCTATGTTTCTTTTCACACAAGCAGGAGGACACACGCAAAAAAGACTAGATTTCTCAATGTGCTTTCTAAACAGATTAATGATTTAATAGAAAAGAACATTTATAAGTCACTGCTATCAGGATACACTAGGCTTACAGACTCCATAAAACATGAGATGCATTTGATTCTGGCGTCACATCTTGTGGTTCCAGCCAACCATAGTTTATCAGACAAAGCAGGATTAAGCGTTCCATGACAATGGTGTGATTTGTGAACCTCAACACAATAGGATTACAACATTGGGAAGGAAGAATATGTTGAACTGTCTCTCATAATGTTCTCCATCACTAACTGCACTACAAGGAGTTGTAATTCAGTCACTTGTAAAAGGCCACATATTTTTCACCTGTTCTACCTCTCAAGAACTAGACAATGATGATGAAACTTTTTAATTTCAGTTTAGTATTCATTTGCTTTCGAAGCCTCTTTCTTTCAGCACAAAACAGCATACGCACCACAAATACAAGCTCAAATTGATTGTCCAGTTTATATTTAAGGGTAAGGGCTTCATGGTTGAAAGAGTTGCTGCCACCTCGCTCCTAAAAAGAAGAAAATTAACATAATGAAACACAAGATCTACATGTCAAATGTGGCTTCTGCAATTATTCTTGGCAGTGGGGCGTAGAGTGCAGACCAATGTAAGAGAGACAATCTCCAATATGCAAGTGGTTGAATAAGCACACCAATTCCCCCCCCCCCCACAAGACCTAAGTTTTCAAGAGATACAACCTGGCCCCGCTAAAAGTATACCACAATTCATTCAACATTATGGGGCCCATAGGAAGGTTTTAAAACTTTCGTAGTTCCAATTGAGCAGCCTGCATGTGTCCCAGTGATTATTGATTTACTGGATTTATAAGGTTGCCCAACTCGTCGTCTCTCTGGCCAACATATGGAAAAACAAACAATAAACTAAAAGACCCAATTTATGCAAAACCTAGACAATGTGTAAATTTAAAATACAAAATAGAAAATGCAGAGCAAAGATAATGCAAGTAACTAAAAGGGAATTCAGCTCAATGGGATCCTGTCTGTGATCCTATGTGGAACCTGGGGAATCTAGCTGAAACCAATTCACGTTGTTCTCAGTAAATCTTAGTAATTAGCCCGATTACAACTTGCATGATAGCTGATTTCTTAAGATTAGTATTTAAAAAAAAATAAAAGTCAGATTAATACGATGAAGTACAGAATGTTCTCATTTGAGCATTTCTTGCTATATGGCTTCTGTGTGTTGAGAACCATTGAAAGACATCTCACAGCTACTTCCAGATGATCCTTTTATGCTGTGGGGCCTGTGCTGAACTGCTCCAGGCTCTCCGCCTTGAGATCCAGGATCTGCTTAATCTATGGACGCCTGTTAAAAACTTGGGAAAATGCCTCTTTCAGTGAATATAATCTCACATTGTTGTAATGTATTTTATTGTTACTTTTCTTGTCAGCTCTTTAAGAAGACATAGCATAAGAAGTGGCACCTGAATATGGTAAATCAGTTTAAAAAACAAATTCAAGAAGGGTTGTTTCAGATTCTGGAAATCCAAAATCAATGAAAACCTCTTATAATAAATTACTTTTAACTTATCCTGGACTAGCATGAGATGCTTGAGTACCATATACCAATTCATTAATATCATGCCTTCTGAACAAGCAAATGCAAAGTTGAAAAAGACCATCTGGAGGTTGCTAAGTAGCCCTTTTAAGGCCTGTTAGCAAGGGACCTGGGAAAGCAGATAGCTTCAATCCCATGATACACAGTACAATCTGATTCATTACCATAGATTTTGAAATCATCAATTAAAGGAAAGCTTTTAGACATAAATGGATAATAATGCCAAACAAGTCCGGAAGACTTCAGAACCATCTGGTACTCAAAATTGTGATTGGGAGGGGAGGGGAGGTTTTTTTGAGTATCTTGCTTAAAAAGCAGGCTTTGAATGCAGGAATATATTGGAAGTAGAGAATAGAATAGAATTTTTTATTGGCCAAGTGTGATTGGACACACAAGGAATTTGTCTTGGTGCATATGCTCTCAGTGTACATAAAAGAAAAGATACCTTCATCAAGGTACAACATTTACAACACAAATGATGGTCATAGGGTACAATTTAACACTTAATGATACAGCACTTAATGATAAGCATAAGGTACAAATAAGCAAGAGACCTATGACCCAAAAGATCTGGCTCAAATAATCTGACTGAAATGTATACAGTACGGTGAAATTTATACAGTAGGGTTCATGAAACATGTTACACTGTGTGTTGTTTCAATTTGATTTAGGCGCTAAGAATAAATTGAAAACTGCCAGTTACCTATAGCTTAAAGTAACATGCCAGGTGCATATTTAATCTCTCAAATACAGTAATAGTGAAGCTTGGAGTTAATTAGTATAATTATTAAAGGCCAGGAAAAATGACAAAGAAATAGATGACAGTCATGCAACTGAACACTTAGCCACCCACCCCACAACAAAATCCCTGCTAGTTTATTTTGAGATGAAAAGAAAAGACCTATACTACAGAAAAGAAAACCATACTGAAAGAACCTTTGTAACATTTGTTGTAGGCTCAGTGACAGTATGCCGGGTAACTTTGCCTGTCCCAAAGAGACTCCTAGACCAAAGTGCCCCAATTACAAGATGCTGCAAGAACTACTCAAAGTATTGATTGATAGGCATGCAAATTCATGGGAAGATCCAGTTTATTCAGGGCGCGTTTTTTACTATTACTCAGGCACAATTATATTAAGCATACAGGGAGTTATGTTGCAATAGCAGCACAGAAAACGTATAACTATAATAAATGTGTATAAGTATAATATAATAAGTAATAAGTATAATAACTATGTGTAACTTGTATATCATTATACAGAAGTCATGAATTAACCCTGTTATTTCAACTGCATCCTAGACTTACCATCGAGCCGCTAAAGACTTCTAAAACAGGGCTCTCCAACCTTGGCAACTTTAAGCCTGGAGGACTTCAACTCCCAGAATCCCCCAGCCAGCAAAGCAAAGCAAGGCAAAGCTGGCTGGGGAATTCTGGGAGTTGAGGCCCTCCAGGTTTAAAGTTGAAGTCCTCCAGGCTTAAAGTTAAATCCTAGACTTATCATCAAGCTGCTAAAGACTTTTAGAACAGGGGTCTCCAACCTTGGCAACTTTAAACCTGGCGGACTTCAACTCCCAGAATCCCCCAGCCAGCAAAGCTGGCTGGGGAATTCTGGGAGTTGAAGTCCTCCAGGCTTAAAGTTGCCAAGGTTGGAGACCCCTGTTCTAAAAGGTCAAACTGACTGAAGGTTTGATTGACGGGATGTCGGGGAAGGTGGAGGAGTGAAGATAATGGGGGGAGACAGAAGGTCCAAAAACAAAAAAAGGGGGCTTCGTGATCAAATAAGATGAAAGTCCCCTTTCATTGATCTCAGACCCCGGCCGACTCCTTGATCTCCCTCCCTCCCTCCCTCCCAAAGCGTTTGGCCCCCGCTGCCCACTTCTAAATCCTTCCTGTGATCTCCTGGTGGTCTCCCATCGCAGGATTCAACAAGGGAAGCCTCCGTGAATTCCGCCCAGATTGTCTCCCCGTCACCCCGCGTGGAGGAAATATGCGAGCCCCCCCCCCTCCACCACCACCACCACCCACGAAGACCTCAGGTGCAAACGGGGCCGGGGGATGGGTTGGGTGCTCTTACCTGGAGGAGGACCGAGCGGATCAGCGCGTTCACGGGTGCAGTGCAGGCCGCCGCGGGGCCGCGCACGCCTTGGAAGCACCAGAGGACGAGCCCCCCCTTGCTGAAGATGGTGAAAAAGTCGAGCATGGCGGGATCGGGGGCGCCGGGCCCTGACCCGGGGGGGGAAGGGGGGAAACCGGGGGGCGACGGGACCGAAGACGCCGGGAAACCAGCCCGACTTCCTTACCCACGTCAGATTAGTCTCTTAAGTACTACTCACATCCGCCGGAAGCATCTCGGGCCCCTGACGTCTGATTGGGTCCCGTCCCCGGGAGAGGCGTGACTGACATAGCGCATAGAGATAGAACATGAAGAGTTGTTTCGGCCGTCAGACACGTCGTCGCCTTTATCACTCATTCCTTTTTCGTCGGAACGGCCTCGATTCACGAGGGGTGAGCGGAAATCCTGGGTTTTCTCATTCGACACACACGATGTTTACTCCAGGAAGGAAACATGCTCAAAAAGTGCCGGGCTTCCCTCTTGAATTATAGAGATAGAAATAGAGAAGAAAAAAAGATTGATCGGTTGGAAAAAATTAAAGGGGGGGAGGGGTTGGACACGACAGCCTCCACGGTAGAGGAAGAGGCGGGGCTAACGTTGACTTGGAGGGAAAAGAAGATCGGATTGGTCTATTCTCCCGAAAGCCGCGCGAGACGCAGGGTGTGGGGCGGGGCTTCGGGAGTTTCCCTGATCGCGTCAGAGCGAGGAGCGACGTGGAATGGATCTCTCGGAGGGAGGGGGGCGGGGTTGCGGAGTGGCCGCCGATTGGTCCTTGGGCGGGGAGGATGAAGAGAGGGCGGTGATTTTAAACGTGATTTTTTTTCCCTCTGACGTCAGAGGGGCGCCTGTCAAGCCGAGGCGCCGGTGGGTGGGGGGAGGGCACGGGCACCGCCATGCTCCGCCGAGGGAGTCCGCTGGCCGGTCTGCGGCCCTTGCTGGTGGCGCGGCAGCCGCTCTTCGCCAACCCGGAGGAGCCCCGGAGGCCGCTTCGGCTCAGCAGCGTCCGCGGCGGGGATTTCTTCCGAGGTGAGCCCGCGGCGGAGGAAAAGACGGCTGTCCTACCTGGCCGGGTTGTTGCAGCCTGTCCTACCTGTCCAGTTTGTTGTGTCCTACCTGGCCGGGTTGTTCTGTCCTACCTCTCGGGGTTGTTGTGTCCTGCCTGTCCGGGTTGTTGTTGTTATGTCCTGCCTGTCCGGGTTGTTGTGTCCTGCCTGTCCGGGTTGTTATGTCCTGCCTGTCCGGGTTGTTATGTCCTGCCTGTCCGGGTTGTTGTGTCCTGCCTGTCCGGGTTGTTGTTGTTGTGTCCTGGCTGTCCGGGTTGTTGTGTCCTGCCTGTCTGGGTTGTTGTTGTTGTGTCCTGCCTGTCCGGGTTATTGTGTCCTGCCTGTCCGGGTTGTTGTTGTTATGTCCTGCCTGTCCGGGTTGTTGTGTCCTGGCTGTCCGGGTTGTTGTGTCCTGGCTGTCCGGGTTGTTGTTGTTGTGTCCTGCCTGTCCGGGTTGTTGTGTCCTGCCTGTCCGGGTTGTTGTTGTTGTGTCCTGCCTGTCCGGGTTGTTGTTGTTGTGTCCTGCCTGTCCGGGTTATTGTGTCCTGCCTGTCCGGGTTGTTGTTGTTGTGTCCTGGCTGTCCGGGTTGTTGTGTCCTGCCTGTCTGGGTTGTTGTTGTTGTGTCCTGCCTGTCCGGGTTATTGTGTCCTGCCTGTCCGGGTTGTTGTTGTTATGTCCTGCCTGTCCGGGTTGTTGTGTCCTGGCTGTCCGGGTTGTTGTGTCCTGGCTGTCCGGGTTGTTGTTGTTGTGTCCTGCCTGTCCGGGTTGTTGTGTCCTGGCTGTCCGGGTTGTTGTTGTTGTGTCCTGCCTGTCCGGGTTGTTGTTGTTGTGTCCTGCCTGTCCGGGTTATTGTGTCCTGCCTGTCCGGGTTGTTGTGTCCTGCCTGTTCGGGTTGTTGTGTCCTGCCTGTCCAGGTTGTTGTTGTTGTGTCCTGCCTGTCCGGGTTGTTGTATCCAACCTGTCCGGGTTGTTGCAGCCAGTCCTACCTCTCCGGGTTGTTGTGTCCTACCTGTCCCGGTTGTTGTGTAGAGGGGCTTGCTTTGTATGGGGAGGCTGAGAAGAAAATCATGGAATTCGTTTTGCCTGGTGGGGTCACCCCAGCCTGGGAGGTGGGGGATCCTTGGTGGGGCAGCTGAGCCCCCAAGCTGGGCTCTGCCGGGCTGCCCAAGCAGCGCTTCTCTGGGGACGAGGATGCTCTCCGGGTCCCCCCTTAAAGAAGCTCCTCTTCGGTTATCCTGTTTAGAAATCCCTCAGGTCAGGGGTCCGCAAATTTGGCTCTTTTAAGACTTGTGGACTTCAACTCCCAGAGTTCCTCAGCCAGCTTGAAGTCCACAAGTCTTAAATGAGCCAAATTTACGGACCTCTGCCCCAGGTGTCTGGAATCAGCAGATCTAACGGGACTTAACTGATTTATTGATTTTTTTTTTCTTTTAACAACCCCGTACAGGTAGTCCTCGACTTACAACAGTTCATTTAGTGACTGTTTAAAGTTACAACATCGGTGAAAAAAGGGACTTACGACTGTTTTTCACACTTGCGGCCATTGCAGCATCACATGATTTACGCTCGGATGTATGACAACCGACTCACATTTACAACGGTTACAGTGTCCTGGAGTCATGTGATCGCTTTTTGTGACCTTCTGAGAAACAAAGTCAATGAGGAAACCAGATTCACTTAACAGCCTCATTACTAATTTAACAGCTGCAGTGGTTCACTTAAATGTGACAAATAAAGTCGTAAAATAGGGCAAAGCAAAACTCAACTTAACAAATTTCTCACTTAACATAAATTTTAATTCAATTCGTAAATTGAATTGAAGTGAAGTCGTGGGCAACTGAATGGAACCGAACATTTACTGTCCGGATGCCCTTCCTGATGCCTATACAGAGTTCACAGCAGATATTTTCTTTTTGTCGCTGCCTGGTATTGAACTCTCAGCCTCCTGATCGTGAGGCGAGCATCTTCATCTCTAGGCCACCATGCCGCTGTGACAGGTTTATTATGTGCTGTCCAATGAGCCTCAATTTTGTGAAACGTTAGGTTATATAAGAATTTATAAGAGCATAAGGACATAAATGGCTGTTAGAATACACAGAAAACACTATATAACATGGCTGCCCTGGCTTAATTTTCTCTCTTTTTCAGAATTTAAGAAGTTGACCGATTTCCGGAACTTAAAGGTTGACTTTGATCCCTTCTCTCCAAAAAGAGATCTCCCTCCTGAGCATTCCGATGTGGTGATCATTGGAGGTGGGATAATAGGCTGGTCCATTGCCTACTGGCTGAAAGCCAAAGAAACACGCAGAAATGCCATTCGAGTGTTGGTAATTGAGAGAGACAATACTGTGAGTTCTTATCTCAGTTCCTCTTAAACAAACATGAGATTAAACAGGAGATTGAGGGTTAGCTAATGATGAAGTGCTGTCTTCATCTCCCTTCCCTGGATATTCAGGTTTATTCCTAAAGGTTTATTGTTGGATAATAATCAGAGCAGCAGAACTTTAGTGGCTGTTGAAAAATCCCTGTATGGTTAGCCAGCCTGGCCAGTTGAAGAAATTCTGGGAGTTATAGTTTAACTAAATCTAGAGGAGGTTCTGCACTTTGGCTGTGAGGTCCAGGGTACATTTGTGAGACTCTAACATTAAGGTTCAGTTTAACCTAGTCTTAGTGGGTCATCTTGGATCGATATTATTTCTCAGCTTGTTATCTCAATGTTGTTGAATATATAGTTGGGAGAGACTGTATTGGGAAAAGATAGGATAATAATGTAATACAATAAATAAGGGGTAAAGTGCCGCTTGATTTATTGGAATAAATAATACATTAAAGAGCAAAATAACTGTTGGAAGAAACCGTCCATCTGGGTTCAGTTCCAAGTGACACTGAAAACATGGAGACTGCTTGGAAAGATGGTTTAATGGTAGACAGGTTCACATGGTTGTGAGTTCTTGAACAGAAAAGGGACGAGATACTGAGCGTGCCTTGGTTTTATGCCCTCTCTGAGCTTTGAACTTCCTGGGGCACAGGAAGAGTATTCTGATTGGTTGTCAGACCCCCCCAGGGGTTGGGGGTTTTAGCTAGCCTTGCTGGCTGATGTAATCTCCCCAGGTGCCATGTGGTGAGTTTCTGTTGCTAGATGGGTCCTATTGTGTTGCAGATGATGGTCCATTGACAAAGGTGGGGAGAATGAGTTTTTGCCTCTGGCCCATTGAAAAAAGTGGGGGGAGGCAGGAAGCTGCAGGGAGCTGCTTTGTCCTTAAAACATGTTTCTCCATTTCTCATCCAGGGAAATATATTCTGCCTTTTTAATGTTTCCTAAAATATTTCATTCTTCTAGGAGAGGGATGGGTGCTAACTTCCTACATAATGATATTCGCAAATTCAGTATTTTGTCCTACCAATGTCATTCCTTGTCTTTTTGCTACTCTTTAGTATGACTGAAATACTTTGGAAGGGAAGATTTAAATATAGCTAAGTAACTTCTCGCTACTTTTCTCGTTTCCCTGCAGTATTCCAAAGCATCCACAGTTCTTTCTGCCGGAGGGATACGGCAGCAGTTTTCAGTGGAAGAAAATATCTGGATGAGCGCTTTCTCAGCAAACTTCTTGCGTTTAATCAATGTATGTTATGCACTCTGCATTTTTGGTTCAGTGGCTAACATTTTCTTCTCCTTCTCCCCACCTTCCCACCTTGTCTCCCCATTGCATCCTTTGGTGGAGTACGCAGGTAATCTTAAAAGAGAAAAATGAGCTTTGCTGGGAGGAATTCTGGGAGTTGAAGTCCACAACTTAAAGTTGCCAAGTTTGGACACCCCTGCATTAGGCAGTTCCTTGGATATCAAGAATAACATGACTGAATCTCTCAGGAAGAAGTAATTAATAATAATAATAATAATAATGATAATGATAATGATAATAATAATAATAATATCAGAGTTGGAAGGGACCTTGGAGGTCTTCTAGTCCAACCCTCTGCCCAGGCAGGAAACCCTACACCATTTCAGACAAATGGCTATCCAACATTTTCTTAAAAATTTCCAGTGTTGGAGCATTTACAACTTCTGCAGGCAAGTTGTTCCATTGATTAATTGTTCTAACTGTCAGGAAATTTCTCCTTAGTTCTAGGTTGCTTCTCTCCTTGATTAGTTTCCACCCATTGCTTCTTGTTCTATCCTCAGGTGCTTTGGAGAATAGTTTGACTCCCTCTTCTTTGTGGCAGCCCCTGATTGGATATTGGAACACAGCTATCATGTCTCCCCTAGTCCTTCTTTTCATTAAACTAGACATACCCAGTTCCTGCAACCGTTCTTCATATGTTTTAGCCTCCAGTCCCCTAATCATCTTCGTTGCTCTTCTCTGCACTCTTTCTAGAGTCTCAACATCCTTTTTACATCCACCAAGCAAATGTTGCTTCCTGATAGATATTTTGCTAAGAGATAAGGCTTGGTTAGATGTTATATGAATCCAACTCTGCAAGCATTTCCATCAAGTGTTTATTAGCTATATTCACTGTTATCAAATGCATGATGTGAACTTGTGAAATAGCCTTTGTGAATCCCTGATTTCTTTCTACCTCATGGGGTCTTTTGTATGAATTTGTAGGGTTTTATCAATCATTGTGAAATAATCTCGATTTCTCCAGGGTCTATAAGCTATTTTTATAAGCTATTTTCTCTATTTTTTTTTTAAAAAGTGCTTGTTTAAAACAAAGGTTTCAAGAGACATAATATCAGCAAGTGGAAAGAATTACTGAAGTTACATAATTAATGCTTAATATAACCAACCAGAAAATACAAACCATACCAAAGTACATTGCACTGTCTTTTTGATACGAAAAAGAACTTTGAGTTTAGTGCCCAAAATCCCTAATATTTATAAATACTTAAAAAAAACCCAAAATAAACAACCTATGAAAAGTAGCATAGATAAGTATGTAATTTCTGATTTCCTCCCATTCTGAGCTCCAAGCAAAATTTAGTTTTTAAACATAAACTGTTATTTGCCTTATGTGATATATAAGGTGCATGAAAGGGCACATCTTTATTAATTTTCATTCTATCCCTTTGTTCATTTCAGGATCATCTTGGTGTTGTTGGAGAACCACCCATTGATATTCAATTTAATCATTCAGGTTATCTCTTTCTCGCATCGGAGAATGAAGCTGCAATTTTGGAGGAGAATGTAAACCTTCAAAGGTTGGGAACTTTTGAATTTCTGATTGAATGGAGAAAGGTGCTGACACAGGGCATGAATAATTTCTTCTTTTTGACCACATTTTGCTCTACAGGCACAGTGGTTGTCTCCTTAGATTACTCAGATTACCTTTTTTATGTTAATACACATTTTCTATTCATTTGCTGTAATCCAAGAAAAGTGGATGTTACCATATTTGGTGCTTAAATAAATGAAACAGAACTAAGAGAAAAAGGACAAAACAATAATAAAAAGGGAAAACAAAGTAACATAACAAAGAAATTATGACTAGAACCTTGTGTATACACACACACACATATAGAATAGAATAGAATAGAATAGAATAGAATAGAATAGAATAGAATAGAATTTTTTATTGGCCAAGTGTGATTGAACACACAAGGAATTTGCCTTGGTGCATTTGCTCTCAGTGTACATAAAAGAAAAGATACCTTCATCAAGGTACAACATTTACAACACTTAATGATAGTCATAGGGTACAAATTTAACACTTAATGATATAGCACTTAATGATAAGCATAGGGTACAAATAAGCAAGAGGCATATGACCCAAAAGATCTGGCTCAAATAATCTCTCTCTCTCTCTCTCTCTCTCTCTCTCTCTCTCTCTCTCTCTCTATCTATCTATCTATCTATCTATCTTTGGTTATTCGGGTTTTCTCCCGCGTAAAATTGGAAGTGTCTTGGCGATGTTTCGATGAAGTTTCATTCGTCATCTTCAGGCTGGTGTTTACAGCTTGGTGCTTCTAGCGATCACACATTGCTCCCAGAAGCACGAAGCTGAAGATAGAGTCACTTTCTGGCAGGGGCCCCGGCTCAGGGGGCGCAGACACAACAAGTAGCATGAGGAGACCCAAATGAGTTCTTAGATTCTTGACTTGCCAGACTGTGTCCTGGGGTCCCCCACCCCCAGTCCATGGACCGGCACTGGGCCGCAGCATGCCAGAAACCAGTCTGCAGAAAAACCTCTCTCTACAGAACCGGTTCCCAGGCAGTGGTGGGATTCAAGTAATTTAACAACCGGTTCTCTGCCCTGATGATTTCTCCCAACAACCACTTTGCCAAAGTGCTCAGAAAGTTAACAACCGGTTCTCCCGAAGTGGTGCGAACTGGCTGAATCCCACCACTGGTCCCAGGTTTCCAAAAGGTTGGCAGCCGCTCTTGTTAGTCCACCATGATTTAATGAGATTGCATGGCTGGCTTCACCAGCAGAATTGATGGAGCTTTTATCTGCCAAATTGTCCATTTTTTGAGGAATATCTTTTCCGCCTTGTAGATTTTTCAGTAGAACTTCCGATTTGGGCCTTTTTTAAAAAAAAATTGCTCTCGTTGAAAATTAATATTTTTAGTAGCCTGAGTTCCTAAAGGTGGTAATGAAAGTTATCTAATTTTTATTCTATCCTTTATTAGAAAGGAAGGAGTAGCTGTCTCTCTGCTTTCACCAGCGCAATTGAAAAAGAAATTTCCATGGTTGAACACCGATGGCGTCGCTCTGGCTTCTCATGGTACCAAGTGCTAATTCTGTATCTCTCCTAAAGCAAAATGGGCACCATCACTATGTTGACTACACCAGGGGTCTCCAACCTTGGCAACTTTAAGACTTGTGGCCTTCAACTCCCAGAATTCCTCAGCTAGCTTTGCTGACTGAGGAATTCTGGGAGTTGAAGTCCACAAGTCTTAAAGTTGCCAAGGTTGGAGACCCCTGGACCACACAATTACAGGGCAAAGACAAGATTCCTTTTTTGTAGGCTAAAATCACTTGGGATCCAAAACTGGAAATCCGATTTTGTTTTCCTACTTGCAATCTGCCTGCAGATAGTAGTTCAGTCACCTGGTTTTTCAGTTCCCAGTTCAACTGAAGCAATTACCATTCAGGGGCTTTGTGACTTTCACTCTTCCCAAATCTTTACTAGTTAATGGAGCAAATTCTGATTTACACAAACAAACTTCCCTCTGTTGAATTTGCAACTGGGATGTGTTCTTTGTGGGATGAAGTATTGGTGTTTATATATTGAGCCCAGGCCTCTGGTGTCACCCCCTCTGCTAATTATTTCTCTTAAAACTACCTAGCCAAGGCTGCATAGTTCAGTTATTCATTAATTCACCCATATTTCAATCCGGGATCAAGCACAAGCATTCAAAACCTGCAGATAAGAAATTTGGGAGCAAGGATTTTTACTAAATTTATCAATGAGTCATCAGAGGACTTTCAATTTGTCTTTTATGTCACGAATCTAGCAAAAAAGATCAAAATGTCTGCTTCTCTAAAATGATCCACGGTGCTGACCAAATTAATATTTGGTACCTCCTAATAACCCATATCTCAAATGTGGTTATCGAGCAAAGCACAATGGGATAGATTCATGCAATTACACATTTCAGAGCTTCTGTTCAGTCTAATTCCCAACCAGTTATATTATGTTGCAGCTTAGAATTCTTGTGAAGTTGGCCTTTTGTCTAATTTGCTGTTACGTTGAAATGCCAAGGCTTTTCATTCCTCGTATGTTTCTTGTATCCTCTCCTGACTTTTCCTTCAGGCTTGGAAAATGAGGGCTGGTTTGATCCCTGGACTCTTCTCAATGCTTTCAAGAGAAAAGCCGTCTCTCTGGGCACGCGCCAGTATAACGGAGAAGTGACATGTAAGCATTTTTCTTTGTGCTCCCTGCTGTAGCCAGTACGTAGCTTTATAGCCAACGGAAATATTTTCTAAGGCACAATACCTGGAACCGAATCTAATGCAGGGGTCTCCAACCTTGGCAACTTTCAGACTTGTGGACTTCAACTCCCAGAATTCCTCAGCCAGCAGATTCTGGGAGTTGAAATCCACAAGTCTGAAACTTACCAAGGTTGGAGACCCCTGGTCTAATGGATTGAATCAAAATGGTGTTCTCTATATTTGGAGTCAGTTGGAAACTAATGAAAGAGAGAAGCAACCAGTGAAACAATTTGCCTCCGGAAACCGTAGGCGCTCCATCATTTTTTAAAATATAAAGTTTATTGTCGTCGTACATATATACACAGTATACCCCTACGACGAAATTCACATAACACCCAGAGACCAAGCCCAACACATATGACAATCCCCAGGCACGCCCACACCCACCAAAAATTCCCCACCCCTCAACCACCCAAGCATCCATACATCAGACCAAGTAATCTGTCCAACAGCTTACTGATGTTCATTGACAATGACATTTAGTTCATTGTCAAATGCAATTATAGCTGGAGGTTTTTATCACTGGAGCTTTTTAAAAAGAGACTAGACAGTCACTTATCTGAAATAATATAGGTTCCCCTGCTTGAGCAGGGTGCTGGATTAGAAGACCTCCAAGGTCCCTTCCAACTTCTATATTCTATATTCCTCTTCTCTTCTCTTCTCTTCTCTTCTCTTCTCTTCTCTTCTCTTCTCTTCTCTTCTCTTCTCTTCTCTTCTCTTCTCTTGTCATTACTGGGGGTGGGGGGGGAGGAATTTTAGCTACAGGTTTGTTGGTTGTGAACTCTGTGTCTTGCTTTTTTTCCTGCCTCTGAAACTTCTGAAACTCCATTTCAGAAAAAACTTTTTTTTCTGCCTCTGAAAGCCTCTGAAACAGAGCTTCAGAAAAAAAGCCTCTGTTTCAGAGGCTTTTTTTTCTGAAGCTCTGTTTGGAGGCTTTTTTTCTGAAGCTTCATTTCTTAGGCTTTTTTCAGCCTCTGAAACCTCCATTTGAGAGGCTGGGTGGGGCTACATTTGGAGTATAAGACGCACCCAGATTTTCACCCTCTTTTTTGGGAGAAAAAAGGTGTGTCTTATACTCCGAAAAATACGGTAGTATGCAAAAAAATAATAAAGATTTGTTAAGGCACTTTGCCAAATATCAGCCATTTAGTTAGGAAGGAGAGAAACTTCAAAATATCCTAAGACCCACATTTAGTGCTGGCACTATTATAATTTGCCCTAACATCCACCCCAACTCCATTCTAAAAACTTTATGTAGGCATTTCAGTAGCCTTGATTGATTGATTGATTTGGGAAAAAAATATTATTTTTAATAACATTTGTAAGAGGAACATTTTACAATTAGGGTTTAGTTCATGCTATAAAACACGGTAATCTGATAGAATGGGTTATATGTTTTAAATAAATACGTTATAAATAGCAAGGAAGTTTTAAAAAAATCTTTATATTTCAGGATTGAATTATTTTGGCAGTTGCTTTACCATCTCCTCCATCTCTTTCCGCTCTCTTATAGCTTTCAACTCGGTTCCTTTTCAAATGAAGATTAACGATCAGGATTGTACAGTCTCGCGTATTAACTCTGTAAATGTGAGTCATTATTTTAGGGTTTGGTTATACCTCTTGTGAATGACATTAAATTATATATTTTCTGCCTACGAGTGGTGCAGTGGCCTAGAGGTGGAGCTCTCACCTCACAATCAGGAGGCTGTGAGTTCGATCCTAGGTATAGGCAGATGTTTCCCTCTCTGGGCACACTGAGAATATATCTGCCGAATAAAACTCCGCACTGGCAACAGGAACGGCATCCGGCCAATAAACACTCAGCTCCATTCAGTTGGCCAGGCTCCACCCAGCAAGGGATTATGGGGTGGTATATTTTCTGTCTACCTAACGTCCTTTTGTTTTGCTCTTGGATGCTTTTTTCATCAATGGCTCAAGGGAACAAGATGCAATTGCTTGTTGACCACTATAACAAATCAGTGCAGGTAGTCTGCACCCATTCATTGATCTACAACCATTCATTCGTTTGAAGTTATAAGGGCACTGAATAAAAATGACTTGGGACCGATTTTCACTTACAACCATTGCAGCATCCCCATGGTCACATGATCAAAATTTGGGTGCTTGGCAATTGATTCATATTTAATGACAGTTGCAGTGTCCCGGGGTCATGTGATCCCCTTTTGTGACTTCCTGACAGACATGGTCAATGCAGAAGTCAGATTCACTGAACAACTGGGTTACTAACTTAATAGCTGCAGTGATTCACTTAGCAACTGTGGCAAGATGCCCTATGCACGGTCACTCACGCTCTCGTGATGTCTCGTCTGGATTACTGCAATGCTCTCTACATGGGGCTCCCCTTGAGGTGCACCCGGAGGCTCCAGTTAGTTCAGAATGCGGCTGCGCGGGTGATAGAGGGAGCCCCTCGTGGCTCCCATGTGACACCTCTCCTGCGCAGACTGCACTGGCTACCTGTGGCCTTCCGGGTGCGCTTCAAGGTTTTGGTGACTATCTTCAAAGCGCTCCATGGCATAGGGCCGGGATACTTACGGGACCGTCTGCTGCTACCGAATACCTCTCACCGACCCGTGCGCTCTCACAGAGAGGGACTCCTCAGGGTGCCGTCGGCCAGACAGTGCCGGCTGGCGACACCCAGGGGAAGGGCCTTCTCTGTGGGGGCCCCCGCCCTCTGGAACGAGCTTCCCCCAGGACTTCGCCAACTTCCCGACCTCCGAACCTTTCGCCGCAAGCTTAAGACACATCTATTTATTTGCGCAGGACTGGACTAGATTTTAAATTCAAATTGGTTTTAATGGGGATTTTATTATTTTTATTATCATTTTAATTATTCGGCCAATTATAATAAGTTTTTTAATGGATGTTTTATTTGTACGTATATGTATGTTTTTATCTGGTTGTGAACCGCCCTGAGTCCCTAGGGAGATAGGGCGGTATAAAAATATGAAAAAATAAATAAAGAAATAAGAAATAAGAAAGGTTGCAAAATGGGGGCAAAACTCACCTCACTGCTTAGCAACTGAAATTTTGGGCTCAATTGTGTTTGCAAATCCAGGACTACCTGTAGTCTGTTTATTGCTGCTGATAAAATTATAATTAAAGCCCACTGATGCGGCGCCAACCTTAGTTCAATTTGTATCATCATTGACTTATGGAAATTGGAAGTCCACCCCAGTCAACTTACATTATTAAACCCGTGCAGATAGGTAGTCCTCAACTTACGACCACAATTGAGCTCAGAATTTCTGCTGTTAAGTGAAACATCCGTTAAGTGAGTGTTGTCCCATTTTTACAACCTTTCTTGCCACAGTTGTTAAGTGAATCACAGCAGTTGATAAAGTTAGTAACCCGGTTAAGTGACTCTGGCTTCCCCATTGACTTTGCATGTCAGAAGGTCGCAAAAGGGCAGAGCAAAACCTAAATAGGGTCATAAATATGAACCACTTGCCACGCATCTGAATTTTGATGACATGATCACGGGGATGCTGCAAAGGTCGTAACTGCCGTGCCGTTGTAACTTTGAGCCGTCACTAAATGAACTGTTGTAAGTCAAGGACTACCTGTATATGTTTCTGTGTGTATGTCTATGTGTATGTACAGTAGATAAGACGGCTAAAGCTACAACTATCCACAGAGGAGATTACAAAAACAAACACCTGGTCTCAACTCTCGAAACGACTTTAGCGGAAGCCATATTTTTCTTGCTTCGTTTCTTAGTTGCCATACTTACGGAGAGGGAGTGGTTCATGCACACCCCATTCATCCCCCTAAATTCTACACATAATCTCATCGTCCCATCCTCCTCCTCCTTAAACAGGACTGGGGCCTCTACTCGGGATTTAGCCGGCTAGATGAAGCCCTTGGCTAGGTTCTTGTCGATGTACTCCCCCAATTCCTTCATCTCCTTGGGGGTCATAGAGTACATCTTGGCCTTGGGTAGTTTTGCCGCTGGAAGGATCTCAGTCGCGCAGTCCGTGGGCGTGTGAGGGGGGTTAAACGTGCACTAGCATTGGCAGGAGGGAGTGCCCAGAAGTTCATCATCTGCTTGTGTTGTGACCCAGGCCCAAGTAGGGAGTAGGAAACTCAAGTCTGTGAAACAAACAAACAAACTTTATTCAAACAGCTGAGAATTACTTCATTCCCAGCGTCGTTCAACTCAAATTAGAACAAATTCCTCCCAACACAAATTCCTCAGTTCTATCGCAAACCTTGGTCCAATTAGGCAAACTGCCAAAGGCCTTTCTTGGCAAACGTTCAGAAGATACTGATACAAAAATAAATGCAAGAAGACGAAGCTATCAACGTTGTTTTCTGGCAAAGCCCAAATGCCATTGCTGGTCTGTTTTAAGCCTTATGGGAGGGGCCAATCATCTCTTGGCCCTACTTCCAAGTTATCTTCTCTGTTTGAGCTGCTCTTGCCTTCTGGCAGCTCTTCTCATGTATGCATTAGGAACAGGCTCCTCCTGTTCCTCTGCCTCACTACTATCAGTCTCTGGAGGCTGTGGAGTCCGTACCTCACTCCCCGATGGCCCTGCCCCACCTCAGCCTCATTGCTATCTGACTCCGTTGCCAGCTCCGCAGGCTGCTGGTGGACCACAACAGCTTGGCTGGCTGACCTGTGACACAAGGGGGGGCAGACAGTATCTATTCTTTAATTATGCCCAGTGCATGGGGGAAGGCCTAGGAAGTTCATTCAGGGGGATGGGTTCTGGAGAGTGGTCCTTAAAAATTCGTGAGATTTATTTTGAACTCTCTCGGGACCGGAAAGGAAGGAGGGAAGGCTGCAAGGGAAATCCAACACGATGCATCAATTTTTTATTAGCTGTAGAGCAAATGCTGCATTTGTTCTTCCCTTTTTGATTTCCTGTTCCTGTTGGGAGAGTTATCAGTTTTTTTAGTGGACCATCTAATTGCTCAGTATAAATGTACCTGCTCTTTTGTTGTCCTTAACCTTCTAGGTCCATCTGCCCGAAAGTTTTGAACGTGCCAAGGTAGACTGTTCTATAGTGGTAAATGCGGCAGGAGCCTGGTCAGGCAGAGTGGCCGAGATGGCTGGAATTGGGATTTCGTCCAAAAACTTCCTAACAGAGATCAAGTTTCCAGTAGAACCCAAGAAAAGGTGAGGTTAAGTTCCATTACCTGTACAAATGTGTATTTTTTTGACCTAAAGAGCAAAACTTGGTTCATTATATTGTTTGAACTGAGCTGTTGATGTTGTGACTCCGCCCCCCGAGCCTGTCCTCATGGAGGAGAGTGACTGGGAAAGTGAGGGAGAGGAGCCAGCAAGGCCTCCCTTGCCAGGACCCTCCTCGCTGGCACCGTCCCAAGTTCCAGCTGCAGGCCAGGAGGAGGAGCTGACAAGGCCTCCCTCTCCCGCACCCTCCTCCTCCCTGGCAACGCCTCAAGTCCCAGCTGCTGACGATCAATCCTGGATTGATCCAAGGCAGCGATGAAAAGATAAGTGTGCGCAGCAGAGGAAAAGGTGTGGCAGGTCAGAGATTGCTGAGTCACTGAGCCACACCCCATAGGGTATAAAAGTGGGTGGAGCTGCCATGTGGCCCTTGTGATGGGCAAAGAAGGCTACCAAGGGTGCACTGCAGCTCGGTTGTTGGAGGGTTAAAGGACTTTGTCAGTGAGTTTTGGCAACGGATCTTGGACATGAGATAATGGACTCAGAACTTGGCAGGCCTTTGCACGGTCACTGCCAAGTATTTTCTCAGCTGAAGAAAATCAGGTCTGTAGCAAATAAAAAGACTGGGAGATACACGTATTTGCGTTTGCTCTGTGAAGTGGGGAGGGGAACATAACAATTGAGGTTTCTAAATTGGGGTTTCTGGCACAGCCTATTGTGTGACTCCAGCCATCCAATTAAGGTGGCATCCATTTGGCAAGGTGTGCAGATCTGTATGTTTCCAATTGGAGTTTAAGGATTACAGTTTTTACTACATTTCTCAGCTGCTGCTCAGGATACGTTTTAATTTCTTCCTCCTTTACTCAGTAGCTTATCTTTGGCCTGCACTCCTCTAAATATGCTATGGATTGTGCCTAAAATAGATGACTTGCATACAACTCATTTTGCAGTATCTACTGATTTTTTTCATGCCTCTCTTTCACCAAGTTTAATCCCTGGCTTTTGAAATTGAAAAGATCTTAAGGACGCAGTGCCAGGAAAGTAGTCTTTGCAAGAAGAGCGAGTGGAATAAACCGTACCAGAATAGACAAACACAAAATTGTTGGTTCAAGGCAAGTTCATATATTAGCAACAAGTCAAATGATACTCAAGTGTTTTCCTTAGCATGTGAAACTAACAAGGTACGAACTCTTGTATCTTGTGGCATTGTTATCTCTCTTGCATCTGTTTGCTTCAGTTTTTGCTCTCCTTCCAGCTCATAAGCAAATGCGTTGATATGGAATATCGCAAAAGCAACTCTTTATCCCTTCACTCCTAGGTATGTCTATGTCTGGCACTGCCCTGAGGGACCGGGCTTGGAGTGCCCATTCCTCATTGATACTACTGGAGCATACTTCCGAAGAGAAGGTTTGGGTGGCAACTATCTTGGAGGCTTAAGCCCAACAGAAGTGAGTTTATCAGGGCTTTGGGACAGTTTTCTACCAGGTTTGTAAAGATTATTTAGGGCAGTGGTCACCAACTGGTGGGCTGTGAGAAAATGTTGGTGGTCCGCAGAAAAATTATTTGCATTTTTTAAAATATTGCACTAAATCAGGGGTCCTCAAACTAAACCCCCTGGGCTGGATATCTGCAATGGACGTTTGTGTTGCTGCAGAGAGTCTCCCCCTTCGGGGTCTTTTTGTGTGGGTTGGAGGGAGGGAGGAATTCCGACTTGGGGTCTGCTTCAGCCTCCTGGTGCGGGGCTTTGGGTGAAGGTTGGAGGGAAGTGCCTCTGGTGGCAAGAGCCAGAGGGCCTTGTTCCAGTGGGACTGCATCATGGCCTGGAACTGGCTGACCATCTCAGCCCGCTGAGCCTGCAGGCGCCTGTACCTGGCCTTGCACTCCCACAGGTCTTCCCTCTGCTTGGAAAGCCTATGTTTGTAGTCCTCAGTGAGGTTCTTTTGATGAGCCTCCTTCTCAGTCAGATCCAATTTGAACTGAGCTCTTTTGCCAACTCTTTCTCGTGGTGACTGCTTAGCTCCAACCACTGCTTCCTGTTGGGGCCCTAAGGAGTCCGGATGGGGAAGCGAGGAGTGGCTGGGAGGGGAGGGGCAAGTAGAAGCCCCCAAAGCACCCCTCGATGTGAGTGACATTGAATTGGCCACGCCCATCCAGTCACATGATCACCTAGCCACGCCCACCCAGCTGGTCACTAGGCAGATCATTTTAGTGGTCCGCAGGATTTTAAATTATAAATTTAGTGGTCCCTGAGGTCCGAAAGGTTGGTGACCCCGATTTAGGGTCAAAGTGACAGGTGTATTTGGTCTGGTTCTAGTAAGAATCAAGTCTTTTCTAAAGCCCTTCATCTTCTTAAGTTCTCGGATTTCCACCCAGTGTCCCAATTTTATAATAAATAATTTCCCAATAATAGCATTATTCTAACACTAGGTATCAAGCAAATGCCAGAAAACCATGCAGGAACTATTGTGTTTCGGCATAAATGCTATTCTATGCTCTGAATTTCAACTCATAGTGTAAATACCATTCTTGAACAACCTGGATTTTGTTTTCAATTTTCAGTATACTCAAAACCCATTGAAACTTCATACCGCTGGTTCAGGATTCACTATTGCTTCTTAGCAATAGCAATAGCACTTAGACTTATGTACCGCTTCACAGTGCTTTACAGCCCTCTCTAAGCTGTTTACAGAGTCAGCATATTGCCCCCAACAGTCTTGCTCCTCATTTTATCGACCTCAGAAGGACAGAAGGACAGAAGGCTGAGTCCAACCTTGAGCCAGCCAGAATCGAACTGTCAAATTGTAGGCAGCCGGCAATCAGCATAAGTAACTTCATTCTAACCACTGCGCCATCGGGCTCCTTAAGTTGTTAAGTTCATTTTTAGCCTTTTGGGATGACCTATCTTAAAAGGTTTGTTTTTCTAGGAGAAATTCAAGATTCATGTAGTCCTTGACTTACCACCCCTTGTTTAGTGACTGTTCAAAGTTATGACAGTGTTGAAAAAAATAACTTACGACCACCCCTGTGGTCATGTGAAGAAAATTCACTTGGCTTGGCAACTGGCATGTATCCATGATGGTTGCAACATCTTGGAGTCCTTTCCAGCTGGCTTCCGGCGAGCAAAATCAATAGGGGGAGCCAGATTTGCTTAACAACTGCAGCAAAAAAAGGTTGTAAAATTAGGTGAGACTTACTTGGCGGCCAGCTCGCTTAGTGACAGAGGTTCTGTTCCCAATTGCAGTCGTAAGTCGAGGACTACTGTACAAATTGAATCGAATACTCTTAATCTTTGTGGGTATCCATCTTGTTGATAGAGTTGTAATGTCTGCATTTACTTTTCAGAAAGAAGAGCCAGATATCGAAAATTTGGACGTAGACCCTGAGTTCTTCCAGGAAAAAGTCTGGCCTAAGCTTGCCCACCGAGTGCCGCCCTTTGAATCTTTGAAGGTAACGTTTTTTTGTTTTTTTTTATTTGCATTTATATCCCGCCCTTCTCCGAAGACTCAGGGCGGCTTACACTGTGTTAAGCAATAGTCTTCATCCATTTGTATATTATATACAAAGTCAACTTATTGCCCCCAACAATCTGGGTCCTCATTTTACCTACCTTATAAAGATGGAAGGCTGAGTCAACCTTGGGCCTGGTGGGACTTGAACCTGCAGTATTGATTATGTTAAGAGAGAAGTTAACACCTCATCTTAAATTTTCTTACAACAGTTAACCCAAGTGCACAATAACAGACATGATGAAAAGTCCTTTCCTATCTTAGGACATTTTGAGCTACAACACTTTGTTTAAGTTGGATAAGTTGACTGTATTGTTGTCAGGACTGTATATAAGATTACTTGGCAATATAGCTTCTAGATCAGTGATGGCTAACCTTTTTGCCATCCCATGCCAGGGTGGGGTGGGGGGAAGATTTGCGCATGCGTGTGCCCACACCCATAATTCTATGCATCCCGCCCTGCGCATGTGCACGCAACCCCCCCTCCCCCCGGCACGCAATGGCCCAGTAGGCTCGTTTTTCTTTCTCACTTGGCTCCAGGTCCTCTCTATGCATCTGGGGAGGGCGAAAACAGCCTTCTCCACCCCCTCGGAGGCCCTCCATAGACCTGAAACAGCCCATTTCCCAACTTCCGGTTGGACAGGAAGTGACTTTTTTGCTGTCCCCAGCCTCCAGAGCCGCTCTAGAAGTCTCTGGAGGCTGGGGACAGCAAAAAAGTCACTTCCTGTCCAACCGGAAGTTGGGAAACTGGCCGTTTTGGGCCTCCAGAGGGCCTGGGGAAGGCTGTTTTTGCCCTCCCTAGATGCATAGAGAGGATCTGGAGCTAGGTGAGAAAGAAAAACGGGCCTTCCCCACCCCCCGCAGGCCCTCCAGAGGCAGGAAACAGCCATTTCCCTACTTTTGGTGGGCCCAGAAGGTCCGAAAATCAGCTGGCTGGCGGTGCGCATGCGCGCTGGAGTTGAGCTGGCTTGCCCACTGATATGGCTACACGTGCCACCTGTGGCACGCGTGCCATAGGTTCGCCATCATGGTTCTAGATTATCCAGCACAGCTAAAGGCTTATCCGCTGGTTATATCATTCTAAAGTCAAGATTCCGGAACCTGAATTCAGTGATTCTTACAGGATCATCCAGATATTTCATCCCTTGGATTTCAGTGTTTGGAAATAGACCCTATAAAGCCTTACTAAGAACACACCTAGAATACTGCATCCAGTTTTGGTCCCCACATTATAAAAATGATGTTGAGACTCTAGAAAAAGTGTATAGAAGAGCAACCAGGATGATTAGGGGACTGGAGGCCAAAACATACGATTGCAGGAACCTCTGTGTGTTGTGTTGTGACCTAGGCTCACTTAGGCATAAAAGACACACTTAGTCTTCAAGAAACCTATTTTATTATAACCGCTGGGAGTTACTTCATTCCCAGCTTAGTCCTAATTAATTCCAAAACAAGTCCTTCAGAAAAAGTCCTTCGGCCTTATCACAAATCTTTATCTTCTTTGGCACCCTGCCAAAGGCTTTTCTTGGCAAAGCCCCACGAAGTTCAGAAACAAGAGATGCTGAATAGAAACAGATGTAGCAATATTGCTTTCTTACAAAGAGCCCAAGAGCCTTTGCTGCTCTTTTAAGCCTTATGGGAGGGGCCAATCATCTCCTGGCCTTACTCCCGAGTTGTCCTTTCTGCTTTAGCTGCTCTTGCCTTCTGGCAGCTCTTTGCATGCTCTCTGCTGTCCGCCTCTGGAGGCTCTGGAGTCCACGCATTGCTCCCAGATGGCCCTGGCTCCATCTCTGCCTCCGACACAGAACCCTCGTCTGGGCCTTCCCCTGACTCCAGGTCTGGCCCATCGTCCTCCCCAGCCTCCTCACTGTCCGACTCTGCTGCTAGCTCTGCAGGCTGCTGGCGGACCACAACAGGTTGCTGGAACTGGGCATGGCTAGTTTAGTGAAGAGAAGGACAGGGGAAGTGGTGAAATTCAATTTTTTTTACTACTGGTTCTGTGGGCGAGACTTGGTGGGCATGGCAGGGGAAGGATACTGCAAAATCTCCATTCCCGCTCCACTCCACGGGAAGTATAGTGCAAAATCCCCAATCCCTCCCCACTCCTGGGTGAAGGAAATTGCAAAATCCCCATTCCCACCCCACTCTGGGACCAGCCAGAGGTGCTATTTGTCTGGTTCTCCGAACTATTCAAAATTTCTACTACCAGTTCTCCGAACGAATCAAAATTTTCACTACCAGTTCTCTAGAACCTGTCAGAACCTGCTGGATTTCACCCCTGACTAGGGGAGACATGATAGCAGTGTTCCAATATTTGAGGGGCTGTCACAGAGAGGAGGGGGGTCAAGCTATTTTCCAAGGCACCTGAAGACCAGACAAGGAATAATAGATGGAAACTGACCAAGGAGAGATTCAACCTGGAAATAAGGAGAAATTTTCTGACACTGAGAGCAATCAACACATGGAACAGAAATTGCCTTCGGAAGTTGAGGGAGCTTCATCACTGGAAGCTTTCAAGAAGAGACTGGACTGCCATCTGTCAGAAATGTAGGGTCTCCTGCTTGGGCAGGGGGTTGGACTTGATGACCTACAAGGTCCCTTCCAACTCTATTAATCTGTTATTTTTTCTCCTCCGTTTGTGTCTGCTATTTAAGATAGTTTTCAGTTGGGAGGAGCTAGTTAGGATTGAATTCCTAACCTAGTGATGGCTAACCTTTTTGCCATTGTGTGCCAAAAGTGGGGGGAGCCGGGGGCAGTCGCGTGCACATGTGCCCACACACATAATTCTATGTGCCCTGCCCTCCCATGCATACACGCGCAACCCACCTGCGCTCTCCCCGCTTTTGGCACACAATGGCACAGTGGGCATTTTTTGCTCTCCGCAGGCTCCAGAGTCTGGGGACAGCGAAAACGGTCTTCCCCACCTCCTGGAGGCCCTCCTGAGGCCAGAAATGGCCTGATTGGTGACTTCCGGTGGGCCAAGAAGGCCCAGCAATCAGCTGGCCATCGCGCGCATGTGCACTGAAGCTGAGCTTGTGTGCCCACCAATATGGCTCCACGTGCCATCAGTAGTACCGGGCCATAGGTTCACCATCATGGTCCTAACCAATTGCTTAAGAAACCAGCTCTCCATGCATTTTTGGGGGTGTGTGGGGGAGAGTGGCTTTTACACTTCAGACTTGTCTCTCAATCCATTGTACATCATGCCCAGGACTAACGGGAAATTGATCTCTATTTCTGGCAGGTAAAAAGTTCCTGGGCCGGTTACTATGACTACAATACGTTCGATCAGAACCCTGTGATTGGCAGGCACCCACAAGTGTCAAACCTCTACTTTGCTTCAGGCTTCAGTGGGCATGGATTACAGCACGCCCCAGCTGTGGGACAAGCGGTAGCCGAGCTCATTCTGGACCTTAAATATAAGTCCATCAACCTTGAGCGATTCTCCTTCGACAGGCTTATCAAAGACGAGAAGCTTCTTGAGAGAAATATAGTCTAAAGCCACCCAAGTTGGGATTCATTTGAAGAGTGAGTTTTTAGCTGTTTATTCTCCCTCTACTTTTCATCCTCAGGCCTAGTCATTACATCAGAGGCCTTCAAACTTGGCCACTTTAAGACCTGTGGACTTCATAGCTGGCTGGAGAATTCTGGGAGTTGAAGTCCACAAGTCTTAAAGCGGCCAAGTTTGAAGACCTCTGCATCGCATGCTCAGGCGGCAGCACAAGGAAGTTGCTCTGACTAAGATACAGCACAGCTGCGGTTCATTTTAATGGGTCCATTTTGTGCAGAATAACTCAAAGAGAAACTGAAGAGTTGTGTCTGATGGCTGCTGTGATCAAAGCTCGCGGAACCTGAAACCTGAAGAGGAGACTTGTGGAGGAGAGGGTTTTTCCCTCCCCAGCTATACGTCTTCTGCTCCCCTATGTCATTTCTCCTGTGCATGAGAGCTTAAGCTTCTCTTTCAGCGGAGGGATTTGGAGAAAGAGGAAGGAGATGACAAAAAGATCTGCCGTCCCTTTTTGACCTCTTCCTCCCGCCATTTGGCCTAGTCGGACTCTGGCGTCTGCTTAGGTCAGCATTAAGAGGAAGAGGAAGTGCAGCGGCTTATTCCAGATCATTTGTAGGATTGTGGCTGAAGGGAGAGAAAAGGAAACGACTGAACCAGGCCACTTCTTAAATACTTCTCCCTTCTCCCTCCTTCAAGTCAAAATTTAGATCAAGAATAGGGATGTCCTGGACGGAAATAGAAGTTTACAGAGAATAAAGCTTTACCTGCAGCCATTCATCAGCTAGGTTCCTCTACATTCAGGTGTTTCTCAAACCTGGAAATATTAAGATGGACGGACCAGTTCCCAGAATTCCCCAGCCGGAAGAGTTGAAGTCTACACATTTTATTATTTCCCAGGTTTGAGAAATGCTACAGTAGTGGCCAAAATTATGGAAACCTTTTGGGAAAAGGGGTATTTTCTAAAACTAGCTAATAACACCACTTTTTTTTTTTTTTTTGGAGAAGTACCATAAAATTATATATCAATGGAAAGATAATTTAATCAAGAATAATGCAATAATTTTTATGAAGGATTTGCAATTAGAATAGCAGTTACGGTATAAAGAAAAGTGAAACACGTAGAAAAAACGAGATATATAAAAATGATCACTAAAAAAACCCTGAGATATACAAAAATGATCACTGTAGAAAAAACGAGATATACAAAAAATTATCACCATGTCAGTTAATAATTAGTTGGGTAACCTTTAGCATGAATTACGGCTTTACAATGTCTTCCCATGGAGTGAACCAAGTCTTTTAATCCTTTCAATTGGGTTAAGGTCTGGGCTATTCCCAGGCCATTCCAGCAGTGGAATAGGATTATTTGAAATGTCCCCCCAAAAGTTGTGTTATTAGCCATCAAACCTCAAAAATACACTTTTCCCAAAAGGTTTCCACAATTTTGGCCACTACTGTACCCTAAAGAGCTCTCCCTTCTCTAGTTCATCTCCAGTACCTGATATGCAGAAGTATACCAAATCTATAGGAAATTTTAATTTGTTTTTTCAACTGAAAGTTACTCCTAAAATATCTACTTCAATCTTCTTACAAAGTTCCTAATTTGATTTTTTTAATCGAGTTTTGGAAGAGGGCCACAACTGGGACATAAATACAGTGTGAGGTGCAGAGAAGGTGCCATCAGCATTCTCTTCCAACATACGTGGATCATGTACTGTAAAACATGTTGATTTTAGACATAGACTCGGGAACCTTAAATCCACAGAATGGAATAGTGATGTACTGAGTTTAGTGCATCACAGTGCAAGTAATTTTTAACAACGTTGACAGTGTAAGCCAATAAAACAAATTATTTCCAAATGCGTACCTTGCAGAACATGCAATTATTTTGTAACATTAATTGTATAAATAATATTTTGGCATACTTAGATGATACAGTGGATATCGCAACCAAAGCGAATTGGGATCAGTAATTCTTATAGCTTTTCAAGCTGGAGTTGTTGGTTTTTTGGGGGCTATGTACTGAACTGATAAATAACTCCACGGGGCCCTGAAGAAATTCTGCCAGTTTTTTGTCTGACGAAGATTCATCCCAAATAATTAATCCTTTCCCTCTCCTGCCTGCTGAGATAAGCTTACTGATCTCACAGAGCTGTTTTTTTCTTTCCAGAGAGGTGCCAAAGGATCAAGGTTTAAGAAATTAATTTGCCTTCCTGCATTTAAGACTCTTACTTCTTCCCTTTCATTCTGCAATATCTGCATATACGTTTGAGGCACAGTAGAATTCTTGGAACAGAGAATTTGAATTATTCCTTTCTATCTTACCGGTTTCTCACTGAATGTATCCTCAACCTACATACTCTTAAGTTTCCTTTGCTGTACTTGGCAACGTATAATTTTCGAGACTCTCTTCCGCCTCCCATAAATAAACCCACATTCTCAGTTCTTGTGAGATTTCTTGCCAAGAGTTCATTTTGGAAGCATGTTCCATTAGCAAAGAAGCTAAGACATCTTACTCGAGCTTAACTCCTGGATGACTGCTTTTTTAGCTAAATTGTAGAAATGGGTTAACACTGTTTTCCAGCTGGCCAGTGCAGCCAACAACCCTGGAATTCCTAGGTAATACGATTTCAAATAGTAACCAAGGCCGGCCCCACTTAACTTCTGAAATAGGAGCTAAATTACCACACAACTGGGTGTCAAGTCACTGTCAACTCAGCCACCACATATAGCTGTTCTCCAGGACATGAATCAACAAAATCAATAATTTGATACACTACAAATCCGTGGGGTTTTTGCTTAGTTCATTACAGAGATCCAACCGCTAAGATTTGTTAAACCGATCGAGTACCATCTGTGAAAGCTGCCCATCCATCAGCTAACTCAACGGCTCCCACCATCCTGCTGTCCGTGAAAATTGTCCTTTCAGGAGGCAGCAGTCTCCCAAATGCAACAGTTATTTGAGCACAAATTCCTCTTCCCTCCGAGGGATCCTAACTCCTCTGCTTGGAGATTATTTTCAAAAAGCAACACTCGTGTCTAGCTTATGGGTCATCTGCTCAGAATTAAACTCCTGGATGCGAACAATTCAGTCTCCAAGCTTCCGCACCCCAAAAGGGCCGGTTTAGCTCTGCCTGGTAAGGCCTGTTATTAAGAACACAAAGCCTGCAATTACTGCAGGTTCGAGCCCGGCCCAAGGTTGACTCAGCCTTCCATCCTTTATAAGGTAGGTAAAATGAGGACCCAGATTGTTGGGGGGGCAATAAGTTGACTTTGTAAATATATACAAATAGAATGAGACTATTGCCCTATACATTGTAAGCCGCCCTGAGTCTTCGGAGAAGGGCGGGGTATAAATGTAAACAAAAATAAAAATAAAAATTGGGTTTAATAGCAACAAAAGGCTCCTCGGGGGAAACCTTCATTGTCTTTTGGACATTGAAATTGAAACTAAAATTGATTGGCATAACAAAGTTCCATTTTTTATTTTTTGTTATTATATATGTTGACAGCAGCAAGACTATATTGTCTGCACAAAAATGGAAGGACACTTCGATCCCTACTCTGGATGAATGGTTGATGGAGTTGGTGGAAATGGCACAAATGACCACTTTGATTAAAGAAAAGATCATAAGCATTTTTTGTTTCCACATGGAGACCGCTTCTGAACTTTGTGCTTGAAATGGAAAAAAACGAAACTCCCGACTTTGGGTTTTACCGATTAGACTGTCAGATCTTTATAGAAATGGCTTGTTCATACTATTAAGGTAAAGGTAAAGGTTCCCCTCGCACATATGTGCTAGTTGTTCCCAACTCTAGGGGGCGGTGCTCATCTCTGTTTCAAAGCCGAAGAGCCAGTGCTGTCCGAAGATGTCTCCGTGGTCATGTGGCCGGACTCAATGCCAAAGGCGCACGGAATGCTGTTACCTTCTCACCAAAGGTGGTCCCTATTTTTTCTACTTGCATTTTTACGTGCTTTCGAAACTGCTAGGCTGGCAGAAGCTGGGACAAGTAATGGGAGCTCACCCCGTTACACAGCAGCACTAGGGATTCGAACCGCTGAGCTGCTGACCTTTCGATCGACAAGCTCAGCGTCCTAGCCTTTTGTCCTTGTCCTTGTGTCTAGTTGTTCTCATATGGGAAGCACTCTGTAGCGTCGTTTTGAGGGAAGGAGTTGAAACAGTTTATGTCCAGGATGTGAGGGGTCTGTAAATATTTTCACAGGCCTCTTTTTGACTCATGCAATATACAGGTCCTCAGTGGAAGGCAGGTTGGTACCATCCATTGTTTTTTCTGCAGTTCTAATTATCCTCTGAGGTCTGTGTCTGTCTTTTTTTTATTATTATTAAAAAGTTTTACAGTTTTAAGTCTGTGTCTGCCTTGTTGGGTTGCAGAGCCAAACCCGGGTATCCAAAGCGGGCAGCCCGAACCTAGCCACCCAGCAACCCCGACTGAACCAATCCCTCTTGAAGCCAAGTGCGCGACTCTTAGAAACTCGGGAGGCTCGGGGAAAACCTCTCCGCGGTTCAAGGAAGACAGGCGTTGCGCTAAGGCGGGAGGTGATTGCCGGGTTCTTTCTTTTCTTTCTTTCTTTCTTTTGTCAATCATATATAAGATAACAGGTAAAAGTATAAGCATGATTTGGATACATGAAAAGAGTAAGTAAAAAGGAACGGTAGGCATGCAGGTGCACTTATGCACGCCCCTTACAGACCTCTTAGGAATGGGGTGAGGTTAACAGTAGACAGTCTTAGATTAAAGATTAAAGTTTTGGGAGCTTGGGGAAGAAACTACAGAGTCAGATAGTGCATTCCAGGTATTCACCACTGTTGCTGAAGTCACATTTTCTGCATATTTTCCCAAGCGAAGGTGAAGGAGGGTGAAAGGGCAACAACTGCAGGAACCGCTGAAGGGTGGGAGGGTCCCCAGCTGGCAGGTCCTTTATTTTATAATTTTATTTATTTATTTTATTTGTCAATCATATATAACAGGTGAAAGTATAAACATAATTTGAATATATGAAAAGACTAAGAGTAAAAAGGAATATTAGGACAGGGACTGTAGGCATGCAGGCGCACTTATGCATGCCCCTTACAGACCTGTTAGGAATGGGGTGAGGTCAACAGTAGACAATTTAAGCTTAAAGTTTTGGGGGTTTGGGGAAGAAACCACAGAGTCAGGTAGTGCATTCCAGGCATTGACCAGCTCTGTTGCTGAAGTCATATTTTCTGCAATCGAAAATATGATTTCTTTGCAGAGGATCGCCCAAGCGAAGGCGAAGGGGGATGAAAGAGCAGCGACTGCGGGAACCGCCGAAGGGCGGAAAGGTGGGAAGGTCCCTGGCTGGCAGGTTCTTTATTTTTTTTATTTTATTTATTTTATTTATTTTATTTGTCAATCGTATATAAGATAACAGGTGAAAGTATAAACATAATTTGGATACATGAAAAGAGTAAGCAAAAAAGGAAAATTAGGACAGGGACGGTAGGCGCACAGGTGCATTAATGCACATCCCTTACAGATCTGTTAGGAATGGGATGAGGTCAACAATTAGACAGTTTAAGCTTAAAGTTTTGGGGGTTTGGGGAAGAAACCACAGAGTCAGGTAGTGCATTCCAGGCATTGACCACTCTGTTACTGAAGTCATATTTTCTGCAATCGAAAATATGACTTCTTTGCAGAGGATCGCCCAAGCGAAGGCGGGTGAAAGAGCAGCGACTGCGGGAACCGCCGAAGGGCGGAAAGGTGGGAGGGTCCCTGGCTGGCAGGTTCTTTCTTTTTTTATTTTATTTTATTTATTTATTTTATTTGCCAATCGTATATAAGATAACAGGTGAAAGTATAAACATAATTTGGATACATGAAAAGAGTAAGCAAAAAAGGAAAATTAGGACAGGGATGGTAGGCGCAGGTGCATTAATGCACATCCCTTACAGATCTGTTAGGAATGGGGTGAGGTCAACAGTAGACAATTTAAGCTTAAAGTTTTGGGGGTTTGGGGAAGAAACCACAGAGTCAGGTAGTGCATTCCAGGCATTGACCAGCTCTGTTGCTGAAGTCATATTTTCTGCAATCCGAAAATATGACTTCTTTGCAGAGGATCGCCCAAGCGAAGGCGGGTGAAAGAGCAGCGACTACGGGAACCGCCGAAGGGCGGAAAGGTGGGAGGGTCCCTGGCTGGCAGGTTCTTTCTTTCTTTTTTTATTTTATTTTATTTATTTGCCAATCGTATATAAGATAACGGGTGAAAGTATAAACATAATTTGGATACATGAAAAGAGTAAGCAAAAAAGGAAAATTAGGAGAGGGACGGTAGGCGCACAGGTGCATTAATGCACATCCCTTACAGACCTGTTAGGAATGGGATGAGGTCAACAGTTAGACAGTTTAAGCTTAAAGTTTTGGGGGTTTGGGGAAGAAACCACAGAGTCAGGTAGTGCATTCCAGGCATTGACCACTCTGTTATTGAAGTCATATTTTCTGCAATCGAAAATATGACTTCTTTGCAGAGGATCGCCCAAGCGAAGGCGGGTGAAAGAGCAGCGACTGCGGGAACCGCCGAAGGGCGGAAAGGTGGGAGGGTCCCTGGCTGGCAGGTTCTTTCTTTCTTTTTTTATTTTATTTTATTTATTTATTTTATTTGCCAATCGTATATAAGATAACAGGTGAAAGTATAAACATAATTTGGATACATGAAAAGAGTAAGCAAAAAAGGAAAATTAGGACAGGGACGGTAGGCGCACAGGTGCACTTATGCAGGCCCCTTACAGACCTCTTAGGAATGGGGTGAGGTCTACAGTAGACAGTCTAAGGTTAAAGTTTTTTATTTTTTATTTATTTATTTTTTATTTATTTTTTATTTTTTATTTTGTCACAACAATATATGTAGGTATCATACAAAAGATTATATAGTATATAAACACATATATGAGTAAATATAAGGAGGTATAAGCATATATATAGGAAGAAAAAAAGAACAATAGGACAGGAACGGTAGGCATGTTTGTGCTCTTATGCATGCCCCTTATGGTCCTCTTAGGAATGGGGTGAGGTCAATAGTAGAAAGTTTTTGGATAAAACTTTTAGGATTATGGGAAGAGACCACAGAGTCAGGTAAAGTATTCCAAGCACTGATGATTCTGTTACAGAAGTCATATTTTCTGCAATCTAGATTAAAGCGGTTAACATTAAGTTTAAATCTATTGGTTGCTCTTGTATTATTGCAATTAAAGCTGAAGTAGTCTTTAACAGGAAGGACATTACAATAGATGATTCTGTGAGTTAAACTCAGGTCATGTCGAAGGTGGCAGAGTTCTAAATTTTCTAAACCCAGGATTTCAAGTCTGGTGGGATAGGGTATTTTATTGTTTTCAGAGGAATGGAGAACTCTTCTTGTAAAATATTTCTGGACCCGTTCAATTGTATTGATGTCAGAGATGTGGTGAGGGTTCCAAACAGGGGGTTTGGGGAAGAAACCACAGAGTCAGGTAGTGCATTCCAGGCATTGACCACTCTGTTACTGAAGTCATATTTTCTGCAATCGAAAATACGACTTCTTTGCAGAGGATCGCCCAAGGGAAGGCGAAGGGGGGGTGAAAGAGCAGCGACTGCGGGAACCGTTGAAGGGCGGACGGGTGGGAGGGTCCCC